>NC_133901.1:68876174-68893674 GCF_964199755.1 Larus michahellis
AACCTTTTAACAATCCATGAGCAATACTATCATTTCTTTAATAGAACTCGCTGACCGTGCCTTTCTCAGATGCCATTTGTCATTTTCAGCGTGCAATAATCAATAACTTGGCTTTGAAATAAATAATATAACAGTCACAATATATTATCTTTCAGGCTGGCCTTATACTAACCATAAAACAAGACTTGGAAAGATGAAAACTTTAGGTAAATGCCAAAGATGAAATAACTGAGAGTAGGAGCTAAACGAACAAGATGCTTTACATAGTTTCCCTTCCAAATTCATTCATACTTCCCTTCCTTTTAGGAAACTGTATCTGCGTCCAAAATAATAACAAGAATTTGGCATGATCTGATTTCGTGTTTGGGACAAATGCCACCCCCTCATTCCCTTGCTGTGGGGCTGGTGCAGCATTGCTCTCACTAGGTCAGCAAGGGCTGTAAGCACCAGCAATCAGGCTGCTGTTATTCACCAGAGCAATTAAACACATGCTAAGTTTTAAACATATGATTGTTACATTAAAATCAATAGGGCCCAAGAGCGCGCATGAATTAAACGTCTTTCTAAACGCAGCTGGAGTTTAGAAAAGCAGCTCCATGATGAGATTGCTAAATCTCACGGAAGTTTTGGGGACCTTCCTCGGGCCCCGGGAGAGCAGGAGGTGGCACGGGTGTGCTGGCTGTGCTGCACACAGTGGCACGTGTCAGCTGTCCCTGCGGGAACACCTGGGGAGCCATCATCTGGGGAGATCCCTGACGGTGCAGCGTGCTGGGCTCCTTCTCACAAATGCCTCGGACGGGGTCTGTTGCAAAATCTAGACGTGTCTGTAGACACGGACATAAATGCTGTCTGCTTCCTGTCCCACCATAGAAATCTGTTCATCTGAGTAGAAAAGACAGGCTGGAGCACTGTGCAAGACCGGGTACATGTAGGATGCAAGAGCAAGCTGAACTCTGCGATTCCTCCTTTGACCAGTCCTTGCTCAAATCCTAAAATGTCCCACCTATTTATTTTCCTTGACTGAATTTTGCCTTCCAGAAGGTGGTTCATCACTTGACCCAAAAGCGAGCCTGCACTTTCAGCTCGGGGGCAGGTGTAAGCGGGGAAGAAGCCACACCTTTATCAGGTTCAGGAGAACAGTCCTGAGAGCAGAAGACCCCCTAAGAGATCCCTTTTTGTAGCTCGCTCTTAGGAGTGAAAGCTCAGAGAGTAGTTTGCGTCGGAGTAAAACCTCCAGGTCCAAACCTTTGGTGCAGCTGAAATCTGCTGGCTCTAGCACTGCTCCATGTCCCTTGCCCACATCCTTCATTCAAGAGGGAGTTCTGTCCATAGAAGCTGACAGAGAGAGACGTTTGTGCAGCCATGGGCTTCCTCTCGCACCCGAGCCACCCGGCAGGGCAGCGCCACCGCAGCTGGGGCCACTGCGGTCCCTGTCTCCCTCCCTGGGACTGGATATTTTCTGATTAAGGAGAGAGGTGCAGGTTCCTGCTTGGCAAAGTCGCTTTTAAGTGTTTCAGGACTCCCTGCTGAGCTTTTCAAAAGTTTGACAAGTCTGAAAGAGCAAGGGAAAAGGGGAAGACTTTGTGTAAATTCTGGTGGTTCAGGCAGCATTTTGTCAGCCATCGGTGTAATGGCTTCAGCTGCACTTCCCAACTGAGACCGCTTTTTGGAAGCTCTCCCGGGCCACGGCGATACCCCATGGAAGGGCCATCCCCAGCCCTGGAGGAAGGCACTTGCTGGCAGAGGAGAAGCCATCAGGGAGCTTCCTAGCAGATCACCCCCAGTGCTATTTAATTGCTGAGATTTCGATATAAACAACAGAAGTTCCTGTCCTCAGGTCTGAGCGACGCTTGTCACTCTTATGGTTTGAAATAATGATAACAATTAAAAACACACATTAAACCGCTTACATCCCCTGCCGCAGGTGTAATCGATACGGCCCCAGCACACGCCGTCCAGTTGAGCCACTCCGTCTTGACCACCTTTTGGAAGTCACTTAATCACCTGTCCTTCCCCTGCCCCGTCTCGACTGCCAGGTCTGCAGGGCAGAAACGGCCAGAGTAACGGCGGCTTAGCACTTCAGACAGTGAAGTCACAGCCTCCGCTCCGCTCCCCAGCAGCTCTTGTAAACACAAATAATTAATTTTACATTGTCTTTTTAAGAACAGGAAAGAGGGAGTTTGAAGGAAGTGATTTAATTTGATTCGCGCTCTTACTTTTGAGCAGAACTGAAGGCTACAATTAGGGTGACGAACTGGGAGAGGCCAGGCAAGGAGGAAACTTTAAGACCTCTGAGGAAAGATAACTGGAGTCTGTAGAGCATCTATTATAAGTAACGCCAGCACGTGAATCTAAAAATAGCTGTGTGTATATGACTGATATTAAAAATGACTGATTTAAAAGAAAGTGCTTCACCTCTGTTGCCAACCAGGAAGGTAGGTCTCTAGTATTCTCAGACTTAAATGCTGCCAGTATTTCACGTTAGGATAGTCATAAAGTTAAAGGTTAATAGGCTGTACAAATGACAGAGTTTAAAGGGAAGAATGAAGATGGGAAGATTTCTAGCACTTAGGGAACATTTTAAAAATGAAGCTCCTCTGCCTAATGCAATTTTTCCTATATTCTTTCTCACGCTGTTGATCATTATTGAAAATATTTCTATTTGCATAAGTGATTTCTCCTTCACTGCCCACCTCCGTTTGCTTTTTGGATCATCATTACTTCCCACAGTACATGATGAGTCATAATCCTGCTGCCTGCCATAACACTCTGCTGCCGTGACAGTGTGATCGGGCAAAATTAAAGCCGTAGCCTTGGAGGGAGGATGGGCAGGGAGACCCGGAGCATGAGGAAGGCTTTAATTTAATTGCGAGTCATTAGAATTGGCAGGATGAGGAGGAAGGCGAAAAAGCGCGATGCTGGAAGTGGGATTTGGCTGTGGTGTTTCAGATTAGCTCAACAGATGTTGTGAGGGGCAAAAGCGTATTGCTTGTCTGCCTTGCTACTGGGGGTGGCATGCACCTTGTTCCGTAACACTGGAGTTGGAAATTGAAGTCTAACGGCCAGATTAACATGACTAAGATAAATACTTTTTATATGGAGGCTGCCAGTCACCACATTTGCTTTTGCCCTGATGAAGAGAAATTCTCCCTTGGTTTCTGTCTAGGCCTTTCAGAGCAACTGGAAGAGGCCGTGCTTTGAACATCGCTTCTTGTTGCTCTCCTGGGACTGAAATTGCAGCGAAGCGTGGATCTTTAAATTGTACTGTTTCTTGGGTGGCCCAAATGCCCTTCCCTCCATCTGATCAGTTCCTGCCTGGAGAAGAGAAGACTGAGAGGGGATCTCATCAATGCTCATCAATATCTAAAGGGTGGGTGTCAAGAGGACGGGGCCAGACTCTTCTCAGTGGTGCCCAGCGACAGGACAAGGGGCAACGGGCACAAACTGGAACATGGAACCTAGAACATCTCAACATGAGGAAAAACTTTTTTCCTTTGAGGGTGGCAGAGCCCTGGCACAGGCTACCCAGAGAGGTGGTGGAGTCTCCATCTCTGGAAATATTCCAAACATGCCTGGACGCGTTCCTGTGCCGCCTGCTCTGGGTGACCCTGTTCTGGCAGGGGGTTGGACTAGATGATCACCGAAGGTCCTTTCCAACCCTGTTATTCTGTGATTCTGTGATCACAGGAAAATTTAGGCTGGAGGACATGTTCTCCAGCCCCTGAAATCAAGGTGGTCTTTTTCATCTTGTCACAGGTACAACTACCACACACATCGTAAGGCTCAACCTCAATAAACAGTTGGCTGTGAGTGAAGGCGCTTTCCAGACATTTATTCTTACTGCTTTCTTCATGCGTGCAGGTGACTGACAGTCACTCCAGGTACCCCTGAAGTCTGGGTGTGCAGAGACTCTCCCTGGGTGCGCTGCCTGGGAGGCAAATAAAAAGTCTGGGCTCTGCTTGGCTTTGACGTCTGGTGCCATGCGGGCCTCCACCAGTGCCCCTGCTTAAAGCTTTTCTTCCTCTGTGTTCTTCAGGTAGTTTCTACTTTCCTGCAACACGTCCTTAAAAACTTTCTGGGCCTGTGAGATGCTGAAGAAGTCAGATATTCCTGATTTACAGGAATAAATGGAATAAATTGTATGGAATGAATAAGACTGCTGAGCAAAAGCCTCCTCCACTCTGGAGCTAAAATGAAGCAGAGAAAGGACCATGCCTTGGTGCTCCCTCTGGTAACGAATTTTATGCCTCTACCACAGGAGCAGACCTTTGTGTCTGCACAGAAGCTTCCTGAAGTTGTAGGAGATGATCCTTGCAGAGCTGCTTTGGAAATCAGGACATCAGGCTTCACATTCCCTGTTCACAGAGCGAGGTAAAACCTTGGGAGCTGCCGTGACAGGTGTTTTAAGGATTACTGTTGCTCTTCGTGTCCTGCAGCAATGACTTAAGGCTGCAGTGGTGCCGTTTCATGCTATGAAAAAATATGCATAGCATATATTCACAAATTTCTGTGAAATTTCCAGGAATGTTGAATGGTGAGATCTTGTTTTCTTCCTTTTTGACTTGAGTTTCTATATTCCAGTCCTCAGTTTCTGCTGCGCCGTGTATCTTCCAATCACTGTAACATTAATTTAGCAGAACGTTATAGCATTGAAACTCTTGTTTAAAAGATGTGCAAGCATTGTGTTTCTTTTGCGCATAACACTGCATAGAACATGATAAAAATATTTTTTAAAATGAAAGCAGAGGTAAACCCAGCATAACCTACCTCCTTCTTCCTTCCTGCAGGGACTAAAATGCTGAGTAAAAGAAAGAAAAGGGTGAAGGAGTAAAATGTTTGCAATCCTAACAGATTTCTGAAAAATTTCTTTTGCCATTGCTTGGATGAAAAACTTTTGCAAGATCTCCAGTAATTAATTGCAGAGCATTTTCCTTGTCTGAAACTATAAGTTGTGCACTGCCTTTGGGAGAGTTTGCGGCTCTTCTTGCCACGCTTGGGACCCCTTTGCTCTGCAACTAACTTCTCGGGTCCAAATAATTGGACTTTTGTATTTGTATTTTTGATGCTGAGCCTTTGTCTCTCTGGCAGCTTTGCCTCAGAGACCCACACACTGCTGGCTTGGCCGGGGGAGCCCTTCATCCCTCCCCAGCAGCAGTTACTCGCCTAAGCAGGTCTGCGGAGTCGGTGGAATTGCTTGTGTGAAGAAGTGCTCACCTAAAAAGCGAAGGGTCCTTTCCATTTGGTCCTTTGTAATTTCTGGTTCTTCATCCATTTTTACAGACAGATGGAATGGTTATAATGTTCCAAAATAAAAGACAGTTTTCTTTTGAAAAAGAGGCCATGCCTAGAAGTCGAGTGCGGAAAATGCTGCCTGTAGCCTTTTATTAGCTTCATTCACTCTAATATATCTGCCTTGTATGCCAAGAAAAGTATAAACAAATGGCAGGGTATTGGTTTTTCAATAACAAGGTTTAAACCAAGGAAATAAAAAGCATATCCTATCTGACTCTATTTATGAAACAATTAATATTGTCAATGTCTTTTCCATCTCCTTCAAGTTACACATACTGCATAGACTTTGATATATCTCTAAGAAGTACAGAAAGTACCAACTGGAGAATAAACAGGGAAATACGCCAATGCTATTGGAAAGGGAAATAATTTCTGTGTCTTCTTATGAAATGATTTGATATTAAAATAAACCAAGATGTACTTCTCCTGAATTTGCCTGTGAAGTCTCAGGGCACAGAAGACAAAGGGTCCTGGTTTTAGCTTGTAATCTCAGGATTTATATACAGATAATTATTTTGTTGTTCGGGACCTTTTACCATAGCAGTAATTCCAGTTCTTCTTTTTTTGCCCTTTGGATCACAGCAATTTAGCACCCAACCTCTCTCTCGTGCGCCCACACGAGCACGCAGGAGCGCTGGCCCTGCAGCCTGCTCACGGCAGGGTCCTCCAGGGACGCGGGGGGTGAGGGATGGGACCCACTCCCCCGCCCTAAGCCTGCGGCAGGGCGCCCCGCACGCTCCTTACGCTGCCGTGTCCTCTCAGCCCGGTGTCCGCGCACCCCCGAGTCTGCGCCCGGCACCGCGCAGCGCTCCGCGCCCCCGGCGCTGTCCGTGGTGCTGAAGGGCGACCGCGCCTCCGGGGGGGTGAGCGAGCGGTACGCGTGGGGAAGCGTGTGATGGTACACCTATTTGTTACTGTATCAGTATCAGTATTAGTATTAGTACTATTAATATAATAATAGCAATAATTCTCTGCAAATTCAGGTGGAAAGCTGTTCCCAGACAAAAGCGAAAACATTTTGGTAAGAATATCATCCCTAGCCCAAGTTTCCCAGGCCAAGATTACCGTAGCAGTTTTGCATTCCTGTTTTAATCGCCTCCCCCACCCTTGCTTGTCACCTGAAAATTTCAGAGCTGCTTATCAATAATGCTCTGTGTGTCATATGGCTGCAAAGCATTCCGATCAATATATTATCATTTCAGAGCTTGATTATGAAGGTGAAGGGCGTTATCAAGGACATCTGGAAATTCTGATCGGTGTTCTGCAGTCTCTGATCAGCTTCAGTGCTTTACAAGCATAGTTTCTGGAACAGAATAGGATCAAAAATCTCTAACTAGAGAGACAGTGTCTTATCCCCTCATTCATACCAACCCTTGCTGCCAATAGACAAACAAACAAAAAGCAGAGGTATCATCTGCACATTTGCCCTAGATTCTTTTAACATATCCTCTGCTCTTCACTCCATTGCAGCTCTCAAGCACAGCAATACATAACGAACTTCTCATGGCAGCGTGTTGTGTACTGTACACAATTTTCCTGACTGAAATATTTGAGGCAAGAGTGATCTAGAGAAAAATGGAAATATATTAAAAATATTTTTTTTTATGACAGCATTACACAAGTAATTTAGATCTCATAGTATGGGAATGACAACACATGCTTAGAATACACATCAGGCTGCTGAGGAGAAACAGCTAGTGTTTGCTTACTATGTTAGGATTATTATTTTGTCAATTCTCTTGCTCTGTAGATACCCAACAGTACTTAAATGTATTACATTTGATGCATATGCCAAGCTGAAATTGTTCCACTTTCTGTCATACATAATATTATTTGCCCTATCTGCCACCTTGAAAAAGATGTTCAATTGTGCACAGTCCCCTTTCATTGTTTTTTTCTGATATTATTCATGGGTCCTTAATGCAAGTCAAAAATATACCTAATGTAAAATAAGGTGAAAAAGGTCTCCCTTGGTTCCCAGCTAGCTTTGTTAGTGCTTCATGGCTGCTTCTCATGTCTCTATATGAGGAAGGAGTTTCAAGCTACCATTCTGGACTGCGAGGCTGAACTGGTTGGGTCCCTGTGGCTTAACGTCAAAGACAATCTCCTGTTACACGGAAGACAGTGGTATGACTGTGATGGCTATGATGTTGATGAAGTATTGAAAGTTTTGCTCTCCACCAGCATTACTTTAATGAGGTTTATTACTGATGAATTTCTGATATGATTGCTAATGTTTAACTAAAATATATTAAAAATCTTTTCTGCATAATGTTTGCCTTTCTAATAAATTTCTAACTTTTCAACCATGTGGAAAAAGAAACAATGCATGCTACATAAATGTAAAGCCATGACTCACAGGAGGATGATTTGGAATTTGGCTTTGGGAGAAAGAACTTGTACCCCAGTGCAGTCATTCCTTGGCCTCTGGTGCTTTATCTTTATAATGTGGGTTTGAGCACTTATACTAATATATACAGAGGGTGGAAATAAGAAACTTTGTTATCTAGGATAAGGTTTTCCCTGGAATGTACAGAAATATTATGTGGAAAGAAGCCCTGAAATTTTCTTTGTTCTGTTTTGCAGAACTGGCAGAAGAGAGTCTGTGCGCTGTGGGAGTGATGCGAGCACCTGAGCTGTCTGCATATCTGAAGACAAGATGTCCTGTTGATGCCCCAGCCAAAAAGAGGTAGGAGGAGCCTCCTGTGATGTGTGCATCACTTGGGCTTCTTGGGATTCCTGAAACATTGAGCTTGCCTGAGGAGTAGCCTTCCCTGGGGACTGGCAGGCAAGACAGAGTCATTAGTAAGTGCAAAGCACACTGAGGTCTTGACATAGAAGCTCTTGCAGAAGCACAAAATGACCCCATCATGTATTTTGCAAAACCACGAGCTATTTTGGGGATCTGCTGACTCAGAACAAGCTGGTTCAGATTGTCATGCCATTTATAACAAAAGTTCTCAGGGCAATGAGGGTGATCTCAGGATCTTTTAATAAAATTCAAAATACAGCTCATGTTCAGTACGTACGTTCAGCATAACTCTTGCACAATTGCCAAGGCTCTCTGATATGAACACCAGAGTCTTTATAAGCAGCTGATTTTTGAGTCAATGGGCTGTAACGCTTTTGAAATCAATGATTATTTAAGAACTCCTAAAACTGCACGTTGTCTAGCTGCTGTGCACATAAACATTGGGTCTGCTCTGCGTTCCGTTGGCTCTCTGCAAATGGATAATTTGGTTCTGAGGTCTGAAGGATGAGTGTGGATTATAACACCTCTTTTCTAGCCATGCCAGTAAAACTTTTACCATACAGCTTTGGAGCAGTTTTTTATTTCAATAGGAGCTGGAAATACTCAGCACTTTTCAGTTGTGGTTCCAGGACACTCATGGATTTTCATAAATAAGCTGTTTGTGGCCACAGAGAGATCTGCTTAGTTAGGATTTCACCAGTGCTGATGTTCACCCAGTTTACTTTGATTTTTTTTTTCTTACATTCTGCGTGGTATCTCAGAGTTTTCAACTTGGTATATAAACACCAGTCATTAGATTTAGAAACTGCAAAGCTACTATCTATCCATTGTTCTTTGGGTATTTCTGTCCAGTTGCATTTTGAAACAGGTAAGATGAGTTACAGGAGAGCTTACGTTTGGATGAGACGTCAAAGAACAGCCCACTTCTGCCTTGAAATCCTCCAATGCTACTTTTCACAAGAGATTTCCTCCATTATATTTAGCTGACCCCTATTCTGTGAGTTCGCTTGCGAAAGTCATAAATTGTGCACACATGACTAATATCAACGCAAAGATGATTAGATTTTCTAGAAGTTGGACTGGTGGGCAGGTCACAATGACAAAAGCGAAGGATATTTTGTATGAGTTTGTGATGGCTTCAGAGCATCATATTGGGTTATATAGAGCATGTGTGTAGTGCGTACAGCTGTATGAGATGAAGGCCACTTAGATCCCATCATTTGCCCATCAGTTCTGTCTGCATGGATTTATTCCAAATTATGTGGAATTTGCAACAGCAAATTTTCACACAAACATCACAACTAGAATTTTTTCCTCTTTCCTGTAAAAACGATATTTTTGTGAGTCAGACACAGTACTGTGATGAGCCTCAGAAATTAAAGTATCATAAATTAGACAACCTGCTTTCTTGCAGTGATATAAGGTTCTAATATTTGTCAGGAAAGACTCTCAGCTTGCCAGGAAGCCGCCAGAAAACGGAGACTTACAAAGCCTTCCATTTAAAGGTACAAAAATGCCATTGTAAGGCATAATAAGGGAAAAACTTTAACTGTTCCAAAATACCTCTCAACCCACACAACATCACAGACACCCTGGTACACTCAACCAAGCGAAACCTGAGATGGGCTGCGAAGCACAACTGGCTTGTGGTTTTTCCAGTCTTGAATAAAACATCCTTATCAAATACGTCCTGCAAGAGACATTGCTTTTGATGAGAAAGCAGCATCCCTTTTCTGGGTGACCTCTGTTTGTTTCCAATCGTGCGTTTCAGAAGAAGCAATTGAAAGAATGACAGGGAAATGCAATGTTTCTGAATAACTCAGATTTTTACAAAAAG
Source organism: Larus michahellis (assembly GCF_964199755.1). Lineage (NCBI taxonomy): Eukaryota > Metazoa > Chordata > Aves > Charadriiformes > Laridae > Larus > Larus michahellis. The sequence continues at coordinate 68,886,056 of NC_133901.1, forward strand.
GCTCTGATAGTATGTAACGGTTTGCAGTAGGAAGGGGAGAGCCATTGACAGTGGCTCAAACTCTACAGTAGTTAATCTTTGGCACTCACAAAATTGTTTTTAGCTGGCTAGACAGCGTAACAACAGCTCTAAAATCTGATGGTGGAAGAATTCATTGTGATTGCCTGCGAAAGGAGTGTTTCTGCGTGGGGCAAGCTGTTAACTGTGTTCTCATCCCTTCTTTCTTCTCCCTTTGAACATCTAAACCCTAATGCAAGGAGGCACTTCAGCACTTCCGTGTGGAAGAAACTGTTTAAAGTTAGCCATGAAATCAAGGAGTGTCTTCGATTACTGTTTCCCTACAATTGCTGTAAGGCCAAATGCTTCAAACATCTACAGGAGAGCATGAGGCTGCTCTAAGGGGCGAATCCTGGCTGGCCAGGGCCATCTTCTGCAAAGACATGGCAGGCTGTGCAGGAGGAGGTCCTACCCCTGTCAAAAACCTTCTGTCAGAGCAGAAGGAGATGCAAACCTCACCCCTTCTGCCCTGCGAGTCCTGGCTGCGGTTGTCCCACGGCTGGGCTGCTGGGCGTGCTCCCAGGTGGACAATCAAAGGAGCAAAGGAACCAAGCGCTGCACTTGCCTCACCCCCCTCGGGATGGAAAAGAGGAAGCTGAACCCAAAGTGACAGATGTTTGTCACTTGTGGTTGCAGCGGGAGACGCTCGGGGACAACAGCTATAAAGATGGTACAAGAAGCTGTGTGAAATGCAGTGATTGGAGGTGCAGCAGGTAACTTCTGCCAGGCAAGGAGGGCTGTTTGTCAGCACGGTGCTCTGCGAGCGTGGAAGAGCAGCAGGCTGCAAGGCAGGGCATTTTGGAGCTAATCTAAGCGGGGCACCACAGAACCACACAGCGCAGGTTCACACTTCAGCTTAGCAAGAGCATAGCTCTTTAGAAAAATAATGAAAAAGAAGAGGCAGTGCTGAGACAGGATAAATAAGGAGATAAATCACTTTGCAATACCATGCAAGCCAAAACCTGAAAATAAACAATTACTTTAAATCATATCAAGCACCTATCACAAACATCACATTTATACAATTGATCCATGGGTAAATTAGACAATTAATTCTGAATTGGATCACTAATGAAATAATAATTATCTGTTTACAATGGAATGGTATGAGAGTGGGTCTAGAAACAGAAATAAAGAAAGAGTGCAGCAAAATCCACTCAGCTCCATCACCAGTGGGCATGGGGGGGATGGTCAATAACAGTCTTTAATGTCCAGATATTGCTGGGGGGGGCCATAAATGAAATACAAAATATATGAGTATTCATGGGCTGCAAATGGCAGAGATGTAGAAAGGCTCTTTTAGAACATTGATTGCTGCTTTTTTTTTTTTTAATAAATAATTGCAAAGTGGAAAATTCTTTTAACTTCTTCAGAGTCCTGCTTGGTTTTCTGCCCCCGCTTGGCTTTCTACCACGAGTGGTTGTTTACCCTGAAAGACTCCGGAGGGATTAGGACCTCCTAGTTGTCAAAGCAGTGAAGGATAGACAGAAAAGGGTGAGAGTTTCAGTACAGAATGGTTTTGGTGACTCATATCTAAATCAAGACCTTCACTGAGATGGAGAAGCGCACTGGGGTCTTCTATAAGAACTTGCAACCTTGTTTTTTTTCATGTAAGAGCTGCAAACAGATAAAATAAAGCTTTAGCCCAGGTCCTCATAGGATAGGTGAGAGCCCTGGTTAGGTGACTATTGGCTGTTTTCTGTATAGAAACTATTTTCTGTCTTTAATTTTTTTCTGTTTTCTATACATTTTACCCCAGAGTGGAGGAGTATTTCCACTGAAATAGCATTTCTTTGAAAAATTCCTGATAAGCTTTATTTTGCCTGATGCCTTTAAGTGAAAGAGATGTTAACAAGAGCAGAATATTTCTGTAAACTCCTAGAAATTGCTGAGACCCCATCCCTAAGATGCGTTTCGCAGATTTTTCATTTCTGCTCCTCCCTGTTTATCTAAACTGCACCTCACAATGAAACTAACAGTTTAGAAATGGTCACATAGGAGAGATGGTGCTCTGAAGAAAGTCATGTACACTGAAGGTATATGAAATACCATGACTGTTGCAGCCAAAAATATTACGTCACTGGGTCTATGTAAATTTTCCCTAGATTTATAACCACAAATGTTCAGGGGGAAGCAGAACTTTAACAATGTTAAAGCTTGCAAGCATTAACAGTGACAAGTTTGGTTCAGATAAAAGGTGCCTTATTTCAAATTGCCGGGTGGGTGTCTTAAAAAGGGAATAGCAAGAGGAATCGGTTATATTTGATCAGAGCATTAACATGTTGAAATGTAGAGATTGTTATCCTCCCTGTGCCCATGCGCGCACTTCCCAGTCTATAGCTCTGCATATGCCAGGACAGATTTTTGCAGTGCTTGCTCACGTGTAATTCAGATGTTTAAGAAGCACACTAGAATTGAGAGGCTGGTATGCTCTCTTCTCTCTCTTTCCTCCTTTCTTTCTTTCATTCGATCTTTTTCCCTCTTTCTTCCTTATTTCTTTGGTTTTTTTCCCTCTTTTCTTCTTTCCCTCTTCTTTTCCCTTTCCTTTCCTTTCCTTTCCTTTCCTTTCCTTTCCTTTCCTTTCCTTTCCTTTCCTTTCCTTTCCTTTCCTTTCCTTTCCTTTCCTTTCCTTTCCTTTCCTTTCCTTTCCTTTCCTTTCCTTTCCTTTCCTTTCCTTTCCTTTCCTTTTCCCTTTTCCTCCCCGCCGCCGCCGCACAGTGGATGTACCCACGGCCCACACGCGGAATTTCCGCTGTACCGGAGGTCACGTCGCGGCCCTCCGGACCCAGACCCGCCCGTACCAGGCCCGGCCCCGCCACCGCCTTCCCGGTGCCCCGCCATTTTTCCTGCGGTGCGGAGGGACGCTCCGGTACCGACGCGGCGGGCGGGAGCCCCGTCCCGGGACGCGGGGCGCTTCGGCGGGGGCGGCGCGGCCCGGCAGGGGGCGCCCTGTGCGCGGCAGCGGGCCCGGGCCCCGGTAGCGGCGGCGGCGGGCGGCCGGGCCGGGCCGGGCCCTGCCCCGGAGCCCCCCGCCGCCGGCGGGAGGTGGCCGCCCCCGCCCCGCCGCTCCGCCGCCGCCGCCTCGACGTGTGCCGCCGGCCCCGCTCCTTCGCGCTCGGTGGGACCGGGGCCGGGAGGCAGCGGGGGCTCTCCGGCGGGGACGGCGGCGCGGCCCGGGGGGAGCCCTCCCGCCGCCCTCCGAGGTCGTTCCTGCCCTAAGGCAGCCCGGGGCTGGCGGAGCGCGGTGCCTCCCGGGCCCGGTAGCCCGGCTCGGCGACGGCTCGGCCCGCTGCCCCCCGTCGCTGGCGGCTTTTGTTACCGGCGGTGCGGGGCGGGGAGCGGGGAGGGGGGGGCGGCGCGGCGGGGCGAGGGGAGGTTTTGTGGCAGGAGCGGCGCGGTCCGTGCCCATTCGCCTCCCGCCGCTCCCGTGGTGCTTCAGCCCAGCCGGGATCCCTTTGTGCTAATAGCCCCGTCCTCATTTGCTGCCTAATTGGACTATATAAAGGCAATAACGGGCGGGCGCTCGTAGCCTCCAGCCACAGCAGCACGTCGCAGGGGGGGCCGGGGCCGCGGCGGCTGCGGGCAGGGGCTGCGCGGAGCCTTCTCCTGCCGGCCGCCTGCCTCCCCGCCTAATCCCATTTGCCATTGTGCGTGCCCAATCGCCGTGTGCTCCCCGCGTTTAACTTGGATGACATTTTGATTTCATCATTAGCATCCGGCGCCAGGTTGACGCAGCAGCAGCGGCGGCGGGAGGCGGCGGCGGCGGCGGCGGCGGCAGCGACGACCCCGGCTCTCCGCCTGCCCGCAGCAGCCCCCCGGTGCCGCGGGCTGAGCGGTTCCCCTCGGCCCCCCGCCCTGCCGCCCCCCCATGCGAGGGGCCCTCGACCGGCCCCGCCGCCGCGCTCCCACGCCGCCCCGCCGCGCCTCTCCCCCGCCCCGCCGGGAGCCGCCACCTGCGCGACGGGCGCGGGCTGCGGGGCCAGCGGCGGGCAGGAGCACCGGAGGATGCCGGAGACCGGGCAGGAGCCGCCCAGCGCCCCGCCGCCGCCCCCCAAGGAGTCCTTCTACATCAAGAACCTGCTCAACGGCGACCCCCCCAAGCCGCCCCCCAAGCAGCCGCGGGCGCTGTTCGCCCCCTCGGGCAAGGCGGCGGTGGACGGCGCCGGCTTCGCCCTCTCGCAGGTGGGCGACCTCGCCTTCCCCCGCTTCGAGATCCCGGCGCCGCGCTTCGCCCTGAGCGCCCACTGCCTGGAGCGCGCCCAGACCTGGTGGTACCCCTACGCCCTGACGCCGGCCGGAGCCCACCTGCCCCGCACAGAAGGTACCGCTCCCCTCCTTCTCTCCCTCCATCCCTCCGTCCTTCCGTGCCCCATCCCTCTCTCCTTCCATCCCTCCTTCCCTCCATCCCTTCATCCCTCCGTCCCCCCTTCTCTCCATCCTTCTGTCCCTCCATCCCTCCATGCCTCCATCCCTCCCTCCCGCACCGGCGGGGACCGGGGGAGGCTGACAGCGGGGCGCCCCGGGGACCGGCCGGCTGGTCCCACCACCCCCGACGGGGCGCGGGGGCCGGGCGGTGAAGGTGTCTCTTTGTGTCCCTCATCCCTCCCCCCCCGCTCCCCTTCCCCTCCAGCCGCCGAGAAATCCCTGCTGAGGGACTCGTCCCCCGCCTCGGGCACCGACCGGGACTCCCCGGAGCCGCTGCTGAAGGCGGAGGGGGAGCAGAAGGAGCTGGACTCCAAGAGCCCCGACGAGATCGTCCTGGAGGAGAGCGACTCGGAGGAGGGGAAGAAGGAGGGAGGCGCGGAGGACTGGAAGAAGCGGGAGGAGAGCCCGGAGAAGAAACCCTGCCGCAAGAAGAAGACGCGCACGGTGTTCAGCCGCAGCCAGGTCTTCCAGCTGGAGTCCACCTTCGACATGAAGCGCTACCTGAGCAGCTCGGAGCGGGCCGGCCTGGCCGCCTCCCTCCACCTGACAGAGACCCAGGTGAAGATTTGGTTCCAAAATCGTCGCAACAAGTGGAAGAGGCAGCTGGCGGCCGAGCTGGAGGCGGCCAACCTCAGCCACGCCGCCGCGCAGCGCATCGTCCGCGTCCCCATCCTCTACCACGAGAACTCGGGCGCGGAGGGGGGCGCGGGGGGCGGCGGAGCCCCCGGCACCCAGCCCCTGCTCACCTTCCCTCACCCCGTCTACTATTCCCACCCCGTGGTCACCTCCGTGCCGCTCCTGCGGCCCGTCTGAGCCCGCCCGCCGCCGCTGCGCGGAGAGGCGCGCAAGTCACCGGCCCGCTTGTAAGTACCTCCAGCCACCCGTGCGATTTCAGCCGGCGGAGCGGGGAGCGGGGATGGGGGGGATTGGGGAAGGGAGAAGGGTGCGGGGGGAGGGGGACACGACCCCCTTGGCGGGTGGTGCTAAGAGGAAAGTCGCGAAAATTTAGAAAAAAACAAAAAAAATAACAAAAATGGGGGGGGAGGGAACGGAAAATAAGGAAAATGAAAGCGGGAACTTGTAGAGAACCCTGGAGCTGTCACACCTTTTGTAAACGTGGACAAAAACCGCGATGGTCTCTGTGGCTTTAGTTTTATTTTTGTAAAAAAAAAAAAAGAAGAAAAAAAAAGGATAATACTAAAAAAAAAAAAAAAAAAAGAGTGATCCCAGGCCACTCCTCGAGATTTGCCAAACGCTAATGGGAAGCTGAATTTCTGTTCCTTTCGGACCTCTCCTTCTGCCTCCAAATTGTTCAGGCTCTTCCTGATCCTGTCGTGACTCAAACTTCATCGGCCGCGGCTTTTCATTTAAGCAGAACTCGGTACCCATTTGCCTCTTTGCTTTCCCACATTTTGTACTTTTCCGTTTCTGTCATGGGACTTTATAACGAGCAAGAAATACAACCTCAAAGCGAACGGTTAAACACACCCGCACGCTTTGAGTGTCCCTTATTTATTATCGTTTACTTAGATGCTTTTAATCCTTGTTTATAATTCTTGTTTTCCTAGTTGTCAGGTTGTTTTGGGTTGTTTTTTTTTTTTTCCTTGTAAAGTTATTTCGGTATTTTGGGGAGAAAAAAAAAATCTGTACCCTTTTGCTTTCTTTCGTAATTATTATTATTATTAATTATTATTGTACTTTTGAACTGTGCAATATTGTACGACGATTCTTAAAGCACTGCTTTTGTTTGAGTGGTGAGGAAAGGGTTTTTAGCATTGTATAATTGCGTTCGTTCATGTTGTACAAAATAAATTAATAAAACAAAAAAAGAATTAAAAGCGAAGGAAAGTGAGAAGAGAGGAGCAGGGCATGGGAATAAGCATCAGCCTGGCTTATGCGAATAAATAAGGGAGATTCGGTGAGCTGGGCGCTTTAAGTGAAGGACAATCAACTTTAGGGTAATTTTAATTTATTTGATATGATGTACAGTTTTCTTCTAAAGTCCATCGAGTATGTGGATTTTAATAGGCAGAAATCAAGTGAGGAGTGGACACCTCTAGTCTCTCTCTGTCTTAGTGTCTGCTCACCTGTTGTCTGACAATTGTTTGCTGTCTTCCCAAGGGTTTGGGTTGGTTTCTTTATTTTATTTTAATTTTAATTTGTCCCCCTTTCGGTTGTACTCTCTGCCCTCTCGCTTTCTGTTAGGGATCGGTCCTATTTTTAAAACAGCTTATATTGTTATAAACTTAATGTTGTGGTGGAAAAAAAATAATCAATAAAACCCGTTCCTTATCATTTTTTAAAGTGTGGCTTCGGAGAAAAAAAACAAAAACAAAAACAAAAAACAAAAAAACACATCAAAACAACAAAAAAAACCCGACCAAATAAAAGAGGCGTTGTCTGGGAGCGCTGCCGCCTGCTCGGCCGGGACTGCCGGCGGGGGGGGCGGCGGGGGTCCCCGGGAGCGGGGGTCCGGAGGTGCTCTCCGATGGGGACCGGGGTGGACGGGGGCCGGGGGGGGGGGGGGCGCTTTTCCCCAGCCCCGCCGCATCCGGGGGCACCGCGGCTGGGTCACCCCGAGCGAGGGGTCCCAGGTCCACAGGGACCCTCCCCCCCGGAGCCGGCCGAGGGGGTGTCCCTTCCCACTCGGGGGCTTCCCTTGAACTTCTGGCCGCCCCTTCCTCAACCCCCGCCGGCTGCCTCGCCTCCCGGCGGTGCTGCCCTTCCCCTTCTCCCCCCTTCTCCGGGGGGGATTTACCCAAAGGCACCCCAGGGTGTCCTGTCCCGCCCCCCCGCGCCCTCTGCCCACGGCCGGAGCCGCCACTCGTGTTTAATCCACCCTTCGCTGTTCTTTCGAGATAGGATCGCTCTCCGCTTCACGAAGATTGGCCCGAATCGACGTGTTTATAGCGCCGAGGGCAGGATTTCGGGCCAAAGAAATCAAAATAAAACTCAACGTTGCGAAAAGATAATGTTGCGTTTTCTTTTCGTTTGGGATAAAAACCCTGGCAATGGGTCGTAAATGAAAAATAAACAGAGTTTCGGAGTCAAAATACGCTGCTCGCTGTGTCGCCTACAAACAGAGCGATGCCTTTTCTGTTTGCAGTACTAACTTTGGGACAAGTCGCTTGCAGCTC
>NC_133901.1:68898674-69053674 GCF_964199755.1 Larus michahellis
GGCGCTTGCCACTCGCATCTCTCCGCGGGATGCCTCCCCCGGTGTTGTCTTCCCGGAGCTGACCCGCGGGATGGGGGGCCACTGGCCCAACCAGCCGCAAAACTCGCCCCATCTTCGTTAATCAACGATATTTCCCGGACTGGCTGGCGGGGCCGGCGGTGGGCTCGGGGGCAGCCCGGGGACACGGCCACGGGTGGCCCCGGCGGGGAGGAGGGCCGAGGGAGGGGGTCCGCCGCCCCCTCGGGCAGCCGTCGGGGCTCGGCCTCCGCCTCCCATCTCCGGGGGAAGGGGGGGTTCCAGGCCGCCGCAAACGCGGGGTTGGGGGGTCACTCGGGCCCAGCCGCGCTGCCGGAGAAGTTGGGGGACCCCGGTGGGATCCCTGCCGTCGGTTCCTCGCCCCCCCGTTCCCTTGGGGGCAGGCGGAGCCGCCCGCGGTTTTCCCCTTCCAGGGGAAGGAGCGGCGGGGGGAGAACTGCGAGCGCCGTGATTTATTTCCCCCGAGGGGAAGAGCCCCGGACCTCTGACAAAGTTTATTTGGAAATGCAGGAGGAGGTCCCCTCCCTCCCTGCCGCCCCCCCGCCCCCCGGGAAGAAAAGGCAGGAGGCATTTCGCGAGCCATTTGTTACCGGCTGCGGCGCAGCGCGAAAACCCCGTTTCTCGAAGGTTTTCCCGGTGCTGCCGAGCAGGCAACACATCGTAACAGGTTTCCCACCACCCCCACCCCTCCTCTAATGAGCAGAAGGGTAAAGATCCTCGTATATGCACAAGATGTTTATCCCAACACCGCAAGCCCCCCCGCCCCCCGCATAAGACGTTCACCCCAAGTCCCTGGCACCCACTCGAGGCGGAGGGCGAGGAAGGACGGCGGGCGCTCAGCATCCCTCCCCCCGGGGGCGCGGGGTCAGAGCAGCCCCTGGAGCCCCGGGGACGGTGGTGGGGGACCCTGTGGTGTGTCCCTTCCCCCCCAACCCCTCGGACCCCTCGGGTTTCCAAACTTTCCGTGGCCGCCGCCGCCGCCGTGATTGGCGCGGCGGAGGCCACCTCCATGCAAATGAAGCCCCGCCGCCCGCCGCCCGCAGATCAATAGGGACGCGGGGGAAGGAGCATGCAGTCCGCCTGGGCAGGCGCGGGGAGAGCCGGCAGCGGCACGCCGAAAACACCCCCCCCAAAAACAAACCCCCCGCCGGCTCCTCGCTGGCTGCCGGCCCCCCCTCCCCACCTCCTCCCGCACCCCCCGGCCCCCCGAGCCCCTCTAAAGCGAGAGCTTCCCTCCTCTGCTTTCTTATGAACCCAGGATGAGCAGCAAAGAAGACCCCAGCAAGTGCTGTCCGGCGGCTGCTCCTATCTCCAGTTTCACCATACAGTCCATACTGGGCAGCGGTAGCGCCGAGCCCCCCCGGGAGGCCGGCGGCAGGGCGGCCGCCTGGCCCCCCCGCGCCCGGACCCTCTCCCTCTCCTCGGAGGATGAGGAGCCTGAGGAAAGCTGGAAGCACCGCGGCTGCTTCTGCCCCGAGACTCAGGGCCCCGCCGAGACGTGCCACAAGCACCAGCCCCTCAGCTTCACCTGTCTCGGTGAGTACCGGGACGGGACGGGACCGGACGGGGCGGACGGGCCCGGCCCCTGCCGGGGGAGGAGGAGGAGGTGGGTGGGGGGGAACATGTCCTCACCCTCCCTGCTTTGGGGCACAACGAATTTGCGCCGTGCGTGGCTGAAGCGGGGAGGACGGAAATCCGCCAAAAATAGGGTGGCTTTTTTTTTTTTTTTTTTTCTTTTCCTTTTTATGTTCCCACCCCGCCCGGGGTTGATTCCCCCGACAGCCCGCGATGCGATGGATAACGCTCGTTTTCTTAGATTCCGCTTACTTAAGGCGCTCGGGCAAGGGGAAGAAAGATGTTTATTTTATATATATTTTTTTTTTCGCATTAATTCTGACTAAACGGTCTGTGAAATGCAATGCTGTAAAGTAAAATCTGCCGGCTCGTGGCGGATAGGAAAAGCACCCCCCCAGCGTGGTTACTCAGGTGCCTTCACTAAGGTGTGAACAGCTGTCTGTCCGTCCATCCCTCCCTCCATCCCTCCCTCCATCCATCCATCCCTCCCTCCCTCCATCCCTCCATCCATCCGATGGAGGGACAGGGATAGCCCAGAAGGGAATGGCTTCTCCTCGCGTCGCTGGTGTTTTACAGCCAGTGCCCAGCCGGTGCTTCCCCCAGCCAGGGCTCGGTGGGACGGGGTCGGGGGGCTCGGCCGTCGGGGGTGCCGGTACCGGCCGCCGTGCGACCCCCGCCCCGTCGCTTTCTTGCAGGCAGCGCCAAGGGGAACGGAGCGGCGGCGGCGGGCGGCGGGGAGCCCCGGGGGCCTTTCCTTTCGCCCCCCCAGCAGGACTGTAAGGAGGAGAAGGAGAAGCCGCTGGGTCCCGCCTCTCCCTCCTGCGGGGACCGGCAGCGGGACGGCGGGGACCGGCAGGCCGGTGCCGCCAAGAAGAAGACGCGCACGGTGTTCAGCCGCAGCCAGGTCTATCAGCTGGAGTCCACCTTCGACATGAAGCGCTACCTGAGCAGCTCGGAGCGGGCCTGCCTGGCCTCCAGCCTGCAGCTCACCGAGACCCAGGTGAAGACCTGGTTCCAGAACCGGAGGAACAAGTGGAAACGGCAGCTCTCGGCCGAGCTGGAGGCGGCCAACATGGCCCACGCCTCGGCGCAGACTCTGGTGGGGATGCCGCTGGTGTTCAGAGACAATTCCCTCCTGCGGGTGCCGGTGCCCCGCTCCATCGCCTTCCCCGCCCCTCTCTACTACCCCGGCAGCAACCTCTCGGCCTTACCGCTCTACAACCTCTACAACAAGATCGACTACTGAGCCGACGCGACGTGCGTGTGTCCCCCCTCCACGGCCCCGCCACCGCACCCCCGCCCCGCACCCCGGGACGCGCCGTTGGGGCCGGGGGGCTCCGTGCGGGGTCTCGGTCCGCCCCCGCGGCGGGGACGGAGGAACAGGACTGATGGGAGGGACGGGCAAACGGAGAGAGCGCGGGGAGCCGCTGGGGGGGAGGGGGGGGGGGGCACGGGACACCCCCCCCCTTCCCCTCCCGCTATCCTGCCCCTTGAAAAAAAAAAAAAAAAAAAAAATTAAAAAAGCGTTATTTCAGATCTGTAAATATTTTTAAAGAAAGAAAAAAAAATAACCAGAAGAAAAATAAAATGTTTTAAGCCTCGTTTGTAAATTTGCCGGCTCGATCGCGTGTTCCCGTCCCCGGGGCGGGGGAAAGCCTGTGACCGGGGGGTGCAGCCGGGTCCCGGGCACGGCGGGAGCGATGCACGGCAGAGCCAAAACGACGTGTAACGGCGAGGGTTTATTTTTTTATTTTTTCTGCCTCGTTATCTCGTTTCTGCAGGGAATCCCGGGAGCTGCCCGTGGCCGGGTTCGGAAACGGGGTTTTGCGGAGTATTTTGCTAAAAGCCGCGGTGGCCTAAAAAAAAACCCCAACCAAACCAAACCCCGACGGAGGGGGCCGGCAGCTCCCGGTAAGGGACCCCACCGGGATCTGCTCCCCGCCCCGGGGCACCCACGGCCACCTTCCCACGGGAGACGGGGTCAATCGTTGGCACGGGAAAAAAAAAAAAAAAGAAAAAAAGAAAAAAAAAAGAGCAAATCCGGCGGCAAAAGTGGTTGTTTAAACGGTGGCCACCGGCTCCGGCCGGTACCGAGCGCGGGGGATGTTTGCAGCAGCGAAAAAAAACCCAAAGCAAAAATAATAATAAAAAAAGAGATAAATAAAGGACTCGAAGAGATAAATAAGGTGATTTTCAATGCGTGGGAACGGGACCGGCGCTCCACAGCCGGTGTTTTGAGCCCGGTGCTGCCCTTGCCCGGTGGGTAGCGGGTGCCGGTGCCGTCGCTCCGCCTTCCGAGCTCTTTTTTTAGGGTGAATAATTAATATTTTGGGTTTTCCCGTTAATGTTATTACAGCCCAGCAGTGTCTGTCCCAACCCCCGCGGCGCTATGGCCTGCTTGGGGCCTGGACCCGCCGCCACCTCCCCGTTAGTTGATGATAACGGGAGCGGCGGCCGGCCGGTATCCCCCCCCCCGCGCCATTCCCCGCCTCACTCCTGGGGACTACAACTCCCAGCATGCCCCGCGGTGCCACGCACGACTCCGTTCATTCGAACCGTCCAATGGTGAGGCGGCGCAGTGGCGGTGGGTGGGGCGAGCGGGAGTGCGCTTGCGCGGTGGCGGAAGTGGCGGTTGTCGCTAGGCCGCAGGCGGGAACGCTGAGGTGAGCCCCGCGGCCGGGCACCGGGGCCGGGCGCCGGGGCCGGGGACAAGCCCCGGCCCCGGACGCCCGGCCCCGGCGCCCGGCCTTGCGGGGTTTGAGGGGGTTTGCGAGGGACCGTCGGGCCTGCGTGGCGGCGGAGCGGGCGCCGCGGCCTAGGGGCGGCCTCACCTCAGCCGCGCTCTCCGCCGTTGGCCTCGGTTCTCCGCCGGTTCTTGGGGCCTTTTCTCTCACTTCTTTTTTTAACTCCGCAGCATCTCCCACGTCCCACACGTCTTTCTCTGGACTGCCAGAGCGAGCCCCGGTGCTCCCCGCCGCTGCCAAGGCAGGAAGAAAGGTTTTCCGTGGCGTTGCGCGGAGCTGACAGAGGAGCAACATGAAAACGGTACTTTTAACGCTTTCTCGGGGAAAATACAGGCTGGTGCTCCTAACGCTTTGAGCAAAGCAGCCCGCTTTGTTCGGGCAACGCTTGCCGGAATGAATCTAGCTGAATGGTAGAGCGTGCTGTGTTCAGAGGAGCTATAAAACTCCTAATTTCTTATCTGTTCGGTAAAAACGCACTTTTCAGGAATAGTAGAATTGCAACGGTGCAGCCTGTAGTTAAGTCAGCGTGGTGGTTTCAGTGGCGTGCGTCTTCCCTACAACATCTTTTTTATGAGTTACCTCTTGTGGTGCTTGAAAATTTTACCGGGACTTTGGGGTGGGCGTGCAATTACTGCTTTTTGGCAATCCCGGTTGTGAAGCTGGTGAAAACGTGCAGAGCTCTTTGTGTGATTTTTTTTTTTTTTTTTTTTTTTGGTAAGATGTAAAAGGTAGGATATGTTTAAATTTTAGTATTCTATAAATTTTCCTGGGTTGGAAATATCTTTGGGGGACCCTTCCAGGTTTCTGATGTAAGTGACTCTGCTTCCTGGAGTGCTACTTGTTGGTTGCTTTTGGGCTGGTTTGTGACTGTTGTACCAGGCGATTAAATCCTTGGGTGTGTTGCTTGAGTTTTCTGACACAAGTAGATAATTAGTGCATCCAGCCTAATTCTCATAGTTGTTCTGAATTCCTTTAGATTTTGTGTCTTTGTACATCCCTCTGAATTACTCACTGAGGTACATTTCACTGTTTAAAGCGTGATGAAAGTGCTGCCGAATTCTCTGTAGTATTCATATAGAAACATGTGTGGCAAATTCAAGCATGTCTGTCTTTTGTCCAAGTGTTTCCAAAGCAGAGCTAGAAAAGGGGGTTAAGAAAGAAGTTTTTATTTCCAATTCTTATTTTTTTTTCCCATTTCATGTTTAAATAGCAGAAATACCACTTTGTGTTTACGTAGTGGATTTTTTTTAAGGATGTCTTGCAGAACACCTACTAAAGCTCCCACTTCGGAAATTTTTCAGTGCAAGAATGTGTAGTGCTCGCATTATTATACAACTTGGTGATCATTCGGTTCCTGACAAGTGCTGAACTAGAATAATTGTGCTTTAAATTTGAACCTTGTCCTAGTTCATCTGCTCATTTTCTCTTGATTTATTCTCAGGGGTCTAACCTTACCTCTGCAGTTGTACATACAATTTCAGGAGCGATAGTGTTGTGGAAAATCTGAGCTAATTTACTTCTCTGCCCCTTTTAGCATAAGGGAAATGTGCTGTTAAGGCTTTCCGAAGGCTTAACAAAAGTTTTGGTGGTTTTGTTTGTGTCCATATAACAAACAGTTTCTTCTTTTGGAGCGTTTGTAAGGTCTGCACTGTCTTCCCCGCTGAAATTTCCTGCTCAGAGCCTCTGCTCTGAATTTTTCTGTATACAACTAACTAGTCCTACGAAGTGAGTGCTACAGTTACCTTCAGGGTCATTGAACTGTCATTGAATCATTGATATTTTTTTTTCTAGTCACATCACGTTTACATGTTTGGTTTACGTTTCATTACCACACAGAGCATAAACTTCTTTCTTATCTGACCTTATTTAGGCACTAAGAGGGAAAAAAAAGTCTTAAAGCTATTTCATTGGAAATATTTTGTAGCACTTACGGAAGGCTAAGGATTGGAAAGTTGCAGAGAGCCTAAAACTATTTAAAAGATGATCCGGTTGCACTTCTTGGAAGTGTATGACAGTCATATCAAATCATGAACAAATCAATGCTTTATGTTGGCATTTTCAGATCAGATTCCTTTGTGCCTGCATGTGTTTGTTTTTTAAAGTAACTTCATGATGCTCACAGTAATTAGTAAATATTTACTTTAGAGAATACAGTCGCATACACAGTAGCATGGGGAAAATACATTTGTAAGTAATGATATCTAAGCTTATAGATGATAATAATAAAAAGACACTTTTTGTACTATTTGTTCCGTGTTATATTTGATATTTAAATTTAAAAGCTCTCTATGGGGGAGGTTTTGGATGGATCAGTTGGCTAACTAAACTTGCTAGGCTTGTGTTCTTGTTATTACTAAAATCGTACCTGTCCGTTACTGTCTTTTCTTCAGATGACGGGATCAAACGAGTTCAAACTAAATCAAACTCCAGATGATGGCATTTCATCAGTAAAATTTAGTCCAAATACATCTCAGTTTCTGCTTGTTTCGTCCTGGGACACAACAGTCCGGCTCTATGATGTTCCTGCCAACACCATGAGACTCAAATATCAACATTCAGGAGCTGTCCTTGACTGTGCTTTTTATGTAAGTGTGTGAGTTTTTTTTTTTAATTATTGTTTTGTAGATATATGTGTATGTGAGAAATTGTCAATCCCTGAAATTAAAGGGATAGTGAAATCCTACCTGTAATCAAGGTTTTAAAAGATAGCTTGCTTCTGTCAATTATTAGTCTTTTAATGAATGTAATTCTAGTCCTAAACATAGGTATTTCCTGTGAACAGTACAGGCATTCAAGTAATTTACTTCTGGTAGAAGTGGTAGGCAAAAGTAATTTGACCTGGTGTGTGCTGTTTCTTCAATGCTATAGTAAATTGTGTGTGTGTTTCTACAAAGAGTTGTACTGGTAGTATATAGCCAGAAATCATTATTCACAATAAACGCTCATAGCCACTTAGTTTTTTCTTTTTAACCTTCTCATACGGGGTTGTTTTGGAAACACGGCATTGTTCCAAGTGAGCCATTTACCAGATACTTGATTTCTGTATTCTTAAGGCACCAGATTTGAAATATGAATGGTCTAAGTTTATTAGTGCTGCTTTCTTGTTTTGCCTTTTTTTTTTTTAAAAAAAAAAGGTTTCATTTAGCATCTTCTTTTTTTGCATTGTGTTCTGACATGTCCTCCAGTGACTTGATCTTGATGTGTTACTGAATGTTTTAAGGATCAGTTTAAATTTTTAATTATACTTGTGCTTTTTTTCACTGAACATTTTGTCACGTGGCTAATATCGTGCTCTGGATCAACACACAGGTTCTCAAATGGTTTCTGGCTTCCAGATTGGTTTTAGAAGGGATACACTTCAGTTAGGTGGAACTGGGTTAGGTTGGTGGTCATTTAAAAATAAACATTATGTGTTTCGCTGTTACAGAAATACAAGCTATTTGATATATCCTTTAACTGCTTTTGTTTCTTTTTAGTTAAAAAAAATTGTATAGTTTGAAGTGCTTTACTTAAACATTTTGCAATGCTTATGTCATCTGGGCCAGATCTTAACCCTTGTGTCTTTAATTCCTGACTTCTCAAAACTCTTGAAATCAAGTCCTGTGTTATGAGCCTAGGAGACTAAATGCGTAGCAGCCAGGGAAACTTAAGTCATGTCATAAGGTTACATTTTTTTGCTTTTTAGGATCCTACCCATGCCTGGAGTGGAGGGTTAGATCAGCAATTGAAAATGCATGATCTAAACACGGACCAAGGTGAGCAGATTGAATTCTGTAAGTGGTCTCAGCAACTGGCCTAAGCTTTCAGATTTATATACTTAGATGAGCATAATACGTTTCAAGTTTTTTAGATGTGAGGTATTTGCTTTAAGTAGTAGCCTCTATTGATTTAAGTTGTCAGTGTCGGTGCTCAGCAGTCTCCTGTGCTCTGCAGCCCTTTCTCATCACCGAGGCACTGGACAAGGCAGTATTCCTCACTGTGTAATTGAAGATGGTGCTATAACACTTTTGGCAGCAACTGATTCTGCCCTTCTGTTAAACTGAGGGTTTAAACTTTTCTTGTGATGAATATTCATTGATGTATTTTACAGGTGTATTTCTTTTTTATTTACTTATCTTCAGGTGAAAATGTAAGGGAGGGAAATAGCTATATATTGTCACACTGTTGATTTAAGGTTCACATCATATGTGCCTTTATCTAGCAGTACCACCTAAAAGCATGGAAGCATGTGGCTGTTTGCCAGAAAGTTTGGTAGACGCTTGTTGTAGGACGCCTTGAATTGGGTTTCTGCGGATCATCCTGCTCTGCCATAGGCTACTGTGTCTCAATTAGGGGGAATTAGCAAAGTTGAATTACAAATGAGCATGTTACTTTTCAAAAGTTTGTGGTTTAGACATATTTAGAACAATCTTATCACATATGTGGCAGAGTGTACATAAAGCTTTTACTTTGTCGAACATCGTGGCCTTATACTACATTTTTTTTCTAACAAACATTGCTCGAAAGTAACACAGTTCACCACAGTGGTGCAACATATGGAGCTAGTTTGTCTAACTTTTCCTGTGTGTTAGAGAAGTGAATCTCAGCCTGAGACAAATATGGTCACCAGAACCAGCCAATAACCAGAGCTCAACAAACTAGTGTGTACAGTAATATTATGAAAAAAGTCAAATAATTCTGTTAGAGATGACCTTCTAGAAGTGTTTATAGGAACTTAATATTTTTATTAATATGTAATATTAATTCCTTTTATCATAATGTTGATATATACAAGCGTAAGTTGCTTTCTGTATTAGTGTCTGCATCACAGGTGGTGATACTGCTTGATACTGAGCACTTCTTTACGCTTCTGAAGATTTCTGTGTGGCTAAAGATTTCTCTGTGGCTGCCTAAAATTCTCAATTTCCTTTCATAATCTCAGGAGACATAAGTTTAAATTTAACATTTCTGATCTTGGCAAAAGTGATGCTTCTGAAGACTGAACTGTCCTTGAAGGGACTCCTACCATATCAATACACCTGTGGGAATGTCAGAAAATAGGGTGTTTGTACTGCAGTAGCAGTAGTGGGTCTTTTTTTTTTTTTTTAATTCTTTATTCAACACATTCTGACTGTTTGTAGAACCAATAAAGTTACAATATATTGTATTTTCTCACAGAAAACCTTGTTGGTGCTCATGATGCTCCTATCAGGTGTGTTGAGTATTGCCCAGAAGTGAACGTCATGGTGACTGGAAGCTGGGATCAAACGGTGAAGCTGTGGGATCCCAGAACTCCTTGTAATGCAGGAACCTTCTCTCAGCCTGAAAAGGTACGTGCTGGGTGCTGTATTCTAGGTGATACGTTAAATAATACACCCAGCAACTGGTCAGACCATCACCATACAGGACACTGTCTTAAACTGAATTCAATTTGAAAAGTTATGTTTAATGATTTTTAAGCTGTGAAAATATGGCATTTAAAAACATCGATATTCAGAATATATTGTGATTTTAGGTTAAGGCTCTGATCTTCCATCAGTAGGAGAGCATAACTTAATTCTTTGCACTCGTGGTGGACCATATTCTTATAATTTAAAACAAACTTGAGGAAGGAAAACCTAACAAAACCAGCATGTGTAATTGGTGTGATCGTTAATAATCCTTGGCTTAATTGTAATTTGCACTATTGATTTCCTTAAAGGCGAAGGCTTCTAGATATATCAGATCCTGGCAGTTTTGAAATGTGCATAGAGATAGAGTAGGAGGCCCTTTATGTTGTCTGAAATAATATTTTGGCTTTTTCAGTTGTATTAAAAGATTGAACAGAATTGCTTGTATTGTAATTTACCTGTTGTTGGACTAATGCCTGGTAGACGTTCTTCTAATACTGAAATCCTCTGTGCTAATGAGAGACCACGAGAAATGAAGTAAAATGTAACATCTTAAGCATTTTCTAATGGTTATATGGTGTGTTAATCTTTATGCTGTTTACAATGGTGTCATTGAAAGAATTATAGAACAGTATTTTCTGTTTTTTTCATAGTCTTCTAAACACAGGCTGAGTTGCTGGATAATTTTACATATGAATTTTTTTTCTGCCTATACCTCTTTTAAATTTCGTGTAGCTCTGTCGCATTGTATTGTCAAGTCATAATTATGAGCCATCATTACGTTCCCTATTGCATCTAAATAGCTATTACTTTTGTTACAACACAGCTGAATCTACTTCTGGCAAGACCTTTGTTCAGAATAAAGTAATTGCATTATTTCTAGTTTTGATTTATAGTTGTATGTAGCATGTAAAGATCTGTGATAAATTGCTGACAGAGTATCACATAATGGACAGCCACAGTGAATCAAGCTGCTTATTGGTTCAGCGAGGTTCATTATGTCATTTTTTTTAATGCTGCCTTTGATAAATGCGTACACCTACTCAACTGCATGACAATGGTTTCATTTGATTTATGATTGTGCGGTGTAGAAAGAATACTTACTATACAGGTGTGACATCGGTTTGTAAAGAAGATTTAAGATATTTAATGTTCTTCATGCCTTTGTTTCCATATGTGTATACAAACACATTTTATATAATGTTTATTAATATTTGTGGATCAATTTTTACATCAATAATGAAGGGAGATTTTAAAAAAACCTGTCTTGTTAAAGTATGCAGCTACTCTTGACTCAAAGTTTTCTTGCCCTTTTTATGTGTAGGTGAGATTTGGCAATTGGGATAATCAGAAATTTTAGGCACCTCCTGTGTGAACATTCAAGACATTTCCCATCTTAAGACCTTGGTCTTAAGAGGCAAGTTCGATAATCAAATTTTAGAGCCACACTGCATGCTGAATGAATATGGGTTTGTTAAAGGAAGTTTTATATATATTTGCACACATATATGTGTACATGTATTCACGTTAATTCATTAACATGCATACATGTATACATATACACACATACACATACGGACCTGTCTGCTTAGTTTTTCTGTTAGAAATTAACTTTTTGAAAACGCAATTTCTCCAGAAATGTTTATAGCAAATGAAGAGAAAAGTTGTTTTATCCGATATTTCAGTGCAGTTTTACCAGAACCAAATAGATTTAGCGGGCTTTATCGGAGAACCAGAAAGTGAAACTAGGGGCTTGAGTGAAACTGTACAAGCACGTGCCAAAAGTAAATTGAATCCTTCTGGCAGGATACCAGATCTCTTACGCTTTGGTTTCTTGATCTGAGGTATATACAAGATCCTATATAAAAGTTTCCTATGTATTTAGCTGCATTAGATCACTTCTGAAAAAGCTCATTCTTGCAGTTTGTTCTTGTTAGCAGCTCAATGACAGGACAGCTATAGGTAGCTGGATTCCATCTTGCTTGCGTATCAACAACTTGGAACTCATTCAATAGTACAGAGTTTTTGACTGAACCTTTTTTCTTGTTCTTTTTTTAACGTATTTCCAGATTGACTGCATCCCAAGTAATAGCTGGAAACAGAACAATTTATATGCTGAATATTTTGATAAGAAATTTGATAAAAATTAGAACCTCTGAGCCATTTTTTGAGTAGAATTGAAATTCCAAGCCATAGTCGTCTTAATCATGTCAAGCATATTGCTTCCTTCAATTTCACTTAGTTTTATTAAAGTATACAAAGTACCACTTGGTTATTTTTAGTGATTTCTTGGCAATTTATTTCCCTTTATTAACATGAAGCTCAACTTGAAATGTTTTGTTTAAAAAGAAAACCACATGATTACCAGATGGAGAAAAACTGAGAAGAAAATGTGTGACATGGTATTGTAGGACTAAACTGCAGGATCATGAATTGACGGGGGGAATGCAAGCTGTGCGTAACCAAGCAAAGATGATTTCCAAAACAGGTGGCCCTTTCCCCCCCGGCCCCAGTTACTTTGTATCTGTTTTCCTCTTGCCCTGAAATATCCAATAAATTTAATGCATGAAATAATTGTTGAGGCAAACTTGAGTAATACTGATTTTCCTTTTGAATTCTATATAAATCTGCACGTGTAGTATTTAGAACATGGGTAATACTAGCAAAAGGAAGAAATCTCGTGTGGAAGATTATTTAGATATCGCTGAGATCTGGAGACTGGTAACTGAACAAATGTGCTTGAAATTTAGAATTGCACAAGTGCGTATATATTATTTTTTTATTTGCTAAATGTGTAGTATGATGCTGCGTTGGGCTTGATTGTTCTGGGTGTGCTCGGGTACAGAATTCAGGGTGAGCTTTTGAAATGCTACCTCAGTGTCTTACCGCAAACCAGCTGCACACTACTGCTGTTTATCCCGATTTTGAGTTATAAATTGAAGCTAAAGATTGTAGCTGTAGCTATAGACTTCATAGCTATGGACTTTATTGTAGATGTTACCTCTTTTGTTATTGCACATTGCTGACACTTTGTTTTGTACAATGAACAACAGATAAGCAGGCTGATAAGTGTTAAATATTGTAATTTTTTTTTTTTAAAGGTCTACACGCTTTCTGTGTCTGGAGATAGACTAATTGTGGGCACGGCAGGTCGGAGAGTGCTGGTGTGGGATTTGCGGAACATGGGTTATGTTCAGCAGCGAAGAGAATCAAGTCTGAAATACCAGACCCGCTGTATCAGAGCGTTTCCGAATAAACAGGTATAGGGACCATGTCAGTAACTATATTTCTGCTGAATGTTCTTTAGGAAAAATGGAGGTTTATTTTTCAAGTTTTCTGCATCTTTCTTTCATTTTCAAAAAAATTCTGGTCTTCAAAGTTTCATAATCAAACTCTGGGAGGGAGTGGGGTAAATGGTGTTGATGCCTCTTGTTCCAGGTTAACTGTTTTTAATAGCATAACTTAGAAATGTTTGCCACTGACTCACCAGCATATTATGTTTTATTTTTTTCTCTCTTTTGTCTTCTTTTTTAAAATAACCTGTTTAATGCATCACAATACTGACATGTGATTATATATACAAATAACAAAACAAACACTGACCTCCCCAAAATTGTAGTAGAAGAGAGGAAGACAGAATTGGCAGTCACTCGGCAGCCTTTATGCATTGTAGCCCTAGGTTCTTCAATATATATATACACATATATATATATATTTTTTTTTAACTCTGTGTCATGCACTCAAGAACCCATGATCCATTATCTAGGGGGAATTGTACAATTTAGGTGATCGTTCAGCTGTTCCATGTAGGTTAACATAGAGAAAAACCACAGATACGCTTTCTGAAGTAAAGCAAGAAGACGAGCTTTTTCAGACTAATTTGGAGGGGAGTTTTCTCATGTACATAGCGATAGTACAGGAATTGCAAGACCGTGTTACTTGTTCTTGAACTGGCATGGATGCTTTGTCCATTTTCAGTTCTAGTTATAGCAAAACAAGCTGATCTTCCAGATTGTGTTGTATTATGGATTTTAAAGAACGTTGCTATAGCTAGATACCATTACAATCCTATTTCTGAAAACGTCTATTATGGGCTTAACTCTGAAGTTATAATAAGCACCTTGGGTTGCTCTTAAGTCAGGACTGTAATTAACTGGATAAGTGGATGCCACATATAATCAAGTTTCACTGAAAATTCTATTTTGATTTGAGTGGCTAGTTGCTAGTATAAAGCTCTGAACTAATTTTAATGTAATTCTGAAACTAAATAGTCCTGTGAGTATCTCTGATATTTGAGATATTTAGGCCCTGGGGGATAGATGGGCATATATAACGGGTTCTTAACTCTTAATGTTTTTTTTTTTCCGCAAATCAACTTGATTGGATCTGCAGGGGTAATTAAAAGTCTTACTGTCAGCTTAAAACTATGGTGGAATGAGAATCTCCCAAAAAGCTTTTTTTCTGCATTACTTCTTTTGTAGAAGCGGCTTTTATTGATGATGCTATGAATCCGTGATAACAAGTAGTTTCTGGTTGTACACAATTTATGACTGTTTAATTTCATTTATTTGAATGTAGAGAGGTGTAAGATAAATTGTATTGCAATCGCTTCTCTAGTTGTAAACTTCTAATAGGTCTATCTCCACATTTTTTTGGTAGGGTTATGTTTTAAGTTCTATTGAAGGTCGTGTTGCAGTGGAATATTTGGATCCAAGTCCAGAAATCCAGAAGAAGAAATATGCATTCAAGTGTCACCGTTTGAAGGAAAATAATATTGAGCAGATTTATCCAGTTAATGCTATTTCTTTCCATAACGTCCACAACACATTTGCTACAGGTAGGGTAGATACTGAATTTTTTATAACACTTGCATCAGTTCATTTAGTTTTGATTTAAGCAGGTCAGCCTTTAGTTCATATATCCTTGCTTTTTAAGCATTTAAATCATACTTCTTGCAATGAGTAGAGTTTTTAAATTATTTGATGCAGTGAGAGTTAATTGCTTTAACAGGGATTTTGGGAAATGTTTATTATGCTCTTTACTGAATTATACAACACTGTCTAGCCCTGTGTTTTTACTGACAAAGTAATTCCGGTAGTTTTCTCTTTTCCTTTTTTTTTCCCCTTTGCTGTAT
This sequence comes from Larus michahellis, assembly GCF_964199755.1. NCBI lineage: Eukaryota > Metazoa > Chordata > Aves > Charadriiformes > Laridae > Larus > Larus michahellis. The sequence goes on from NC_133901.1 coordinate 68,913,533, forward strand.
CTTTTCAGTCTTACTGTTTTCCCAATTATGATTTACAAACAGTTTTTAAAAATTAATTTTCAGGAGGTTCTGATGGATTTGTAAATATTTGGGATCCGTTTAACAAGAAGCGGCTGTGTCAGTTCCATCGGTATCCCACAAGCATAGCATCACTTGCCTTCAGCAATGATGGAACTACCCTTGCAATAGCTTCTTCGTATATGTATGAGATGGATGACATTGAACATCCTGAAGATGGTATCTATATTCGCCAAGTGACAGATGCAGAAACAAAACCTAAGTGAGTATGCTTCACCTGTATTTGAGCTTTTCTGAGCATTCATCCCAAGATTTATTAATTTTCCTAAATTCATGAATAGCATTATTGATGCCAGTAGATAGTGCAGCTTGACAGTAGGGTTGGTTTTGATTTTATCTTGTTCGCCCAAGCTTTCAATATCCGTAGGTTGATAGACGTCTGATGGATAAAATTGTGCCTAGTTGTTTAGTAGGAGAAGAATGTCAAACTCTTATCCTTTGTGAATAGGTGCTATTATATGAAGCTGTGGAGTTATTGCTAGCTCATTGCTTCAAGAATTAAGTGAAGAATTCAAGAATAGTTTATTTGAGTAAATGTTACTGTGTTTGGATATTTAAAACTTGGAATTAATGAAATCTTTACGCACTGACTACGCACCCAGCTGTCATAGCCAGCAGGGAATCTAGATACTGTTCTAGGAAGGTTGTGTAAAACCAAGGAAAAGCTTTCTCAGTTCCCGTGTATTGGAGTTTGCTGCAGCCCTCTGATAACACACTTTTCTATCACTGTTGCTGTCAAAATGGGGCAAACTGATTGATGGAGGTAAAAGGTTTCTGTTAATCTCGCTTTGGCATGAATGTTACGTAGAAAAATTGCCGTCACAGTGCAGAATTACACTACTCTTCATTATGCTAGCAGAGGAGCAGTTTTTATTTTCAAATTCCTGGGGTTTGTCATTGTGTGGTGGGTTTTTTTTTTTTTCCTGCTAGTACTCAAACTGGCTTACACTTTATCTGGTTGTCTCCATTACTTAGTATCTAAGTGACTACATAAATAGATGCACAGAAGCGATCAAAGTTCTTGAGCTTAAAACCTCAAGATCTTCCCCCCCCCCTCCCTTAAAGTGACTTGTTTATTGCTTTGGAGCAGCCATTTTATCGCTGTGGAGATGTGAGGTGGAAGTTACAGAAGAATAAATACACCATCTCTTATTTGAGTTGCTTGTTTGAAAATAATTTTGATACTCATGGAAAGATGAAACAAGAACTATTTCAGTATTTATTTCCAGGTCTTCCTCAAGTGGGGAAAAAAAAAAAAGAAAAAAAATCCAAAGATGATAATTCAAATTTATTTTTAAAATCAGGTTGTACTTTACATACATTTGGGAGGGTAGAAAAAAAAAAGGTGATAAAAGAATACTTGCTGCTATTGGTCTTGTAATAGTAAGAGCTGCTTTCAGTTATTTTTGTTCATTGCTAGTTATGGTTGCTAATTCTGTAGATGCTTCATTCTGCCGTATGAGGAGGTTAATCTACAATTAAGCAATATTTCCTCTTGGCCCTCCATTATTTTCTGAAACAGATGGTTCATCATTTCCTGGGCTGTTAAACACAGCAAGGTTAAGGTTAGACTCTTGGGAATCAGCTAGTTTTGAATCTTATTAGGCTGTAGAAGGAAAACTAATAAGAATACTCCTTAATATCATTTTGTGACTGTAAACAATTATTTATTAGCAAACAATTGATCCCAGAAGGGCAAATTGTTTGAGTCAGTAATGAGCTGAGAAAAGACAGAGCATATCTGTGTATTTGGAAAATAATTGTAACGTAATTGCAATGCATTTAGACAGGCATCTTTTTGGACCTGTTTCTATCTTTAAATGAATTTCTGAAAACATTAACAAGGTTTGTATGCTTTTCTGACATTTACGAGTTGCTTGTGCCAACCGTGGGGCACTAAGAATGATGCATATATTTTAATGTTACAGTAGTGTGAGTCATCTCTGGCTTATTCTAAAAATAAGTTACTTGGGACAGAAGACTAATAGTTGTTTCATAGAGATCTTTTTGCATATTAATTTGAATCACTTAGCATTTCTGCATGATGCACTCTTAAATGCATCAAGGTGGTGCCATATTATATAAAGAAAACTTTGCAAGATCAGCTTTTTGATCACTAAATTATTATCTGTTGTATCTTGAGGCAAGTGAGAGTGGTCGTCTTAGACATTTCTGCTTTTATAGACTGTTGAATGTTTTACCTGCTTATGATTACTCTAAATACTGCTTGCTGAAATGCAGTTTGTTTATTTCAGGTCTACTTAGACTTCTGTTGATGCTTCTCTACAAGAGGTGCCCACCTGCTCCTAACAAGACTTAAACTAAACCAATAGAAGTGAGAAGAACAATCTTTGTACTGATGTTGTTTTTAACCAAGAAATATTTGTTTGTATATTGTAGTATGTCTTAATCCGTCATTACTCACCTGCTTATAATGTTAGTGAAACTGTTTTCTTTATCTGCTGTCTGTAGCTAAATTAATTCAGTCCTGTAGGCAACTTCGAGCATACCTTTATAAAAACTTACCACATTTTGTAGTACCTAATTATGGAAAACTTCCAGTGGTCTCATAATTTGTTCAATAAATATCTGTAGGTTTTTTGAAAACAAATACTTTCTGTTACAACCTTTTACTGTTTGTGAAACAAACGTTAAGACCAAACCTTTAAGCTGCAAGAATTCTTGAGTTCTGGATCTTCCTGATGGAAAATTTCTGAGCCTTCAGTCTTTTTCTAATAAGATGAACTGGGAATTCCTTCATTACTGGGGGACGTTGTCTCTCCAGGCAATGTTTTCACTGGGCTGTTGAAAGCCTAAAGCCGTATTAGGTGCGCTTGTTTATCTCAGTGACTTGATCGTTACTGGAGAGCAGTTAACTGTTTCTGGAGGAAAGAACCCGAACATGTGGTGCTTGTTTTTTCTTTCCACATACGGCATAAAAGCCTAGAACTAATGATGCCTGGGAAGAATCGAGGGTAGACGGGACCAAATGCGGAGTTTCATCCTGTAGCCGTGTGGTCTGTTCCAAGTCTGCAGATCTGACCTGGTAGCCCAGGGCTTATGGAGTAACACAAGTGGAAAGGTAGAAAAGAGGAGTTTCCTCAGAGTGGAAATGTCATTCTGGCCACAAACCCCATGAAAATACGCTGTTTCTCTGAATGTCTCCTGTGCCTTTATTGCCAGTTGGTATGAAGTCTAATCTGTAATCAGATTTTCTATCAGCCTCTTGAGGATTTTGGAGTTGGGGGGTGGGTGTGAGAAGATGCTTGAACTTGGACAAATTAAAAATTTCTTAGGAAAGTAGTATTAAAAAACCAACTTGGATGCTGTGTGTTTTGTTTTTTCTAAATGGGAATGTAGATCTGATCAAGAGACTAAACCTGCAAATCCATCTTCAGGTTATATTCAATGTTGCGTGTTCCTGACTGATTTGTGGAAATAAAGATAAAGGCTTTCTGATTAGTACCACCAATAAAAGCCTTCTCATCCAACTCTATTTGCAGAACAGGCTGTCAGGCTGCTCTCTTAATAGTAGCTTGTGTCAGGTGTTTGGAAGTACTTATGTGTTACGTATTCACTTTGTAGTGAATAGTGAGGAGGGACAGAGCAAAGCTCTGGTGAGGCTTATCAAAGATGATTAAGTTGTGGGTATTTCGGAGTGGTGATTGGATTCATATTTTACTCCCCGACTTCTTCTGTTCTGAGTTATCAATGCCTGCCTAGCCAGTGGGAGTACTTTATTACCGTTAAGAAAACAAACTTGCTGACAACAGAAATAGTGACCGATCGTTCCAAAGAAGGTGGTGATGGAAAGGAAGCCGGGCTCCGTGTGTGCAGAAAGCTAGCAAACTTGAGCTGTTACCAGGTAGACGTAGTAAATGAGTGGTATATGGAATATTTTATAGTTTGTCATGAGCTAGGTATGGATTCTTTGATAATATAAACTGGTTTTGATAGGTTTGGAAAAAATAAAGAACTCCCTGAAGTAAATGTGAATAATGCCCTTGCTGCAGTAGCATCTGGCCTCTGTTCTGATAGACATGCACCATCCCTATTTCTTGCCATTTTGATTGGCTTTTTGCATTGAGAGTACATGACTGTTGGTGGACAAAGGTTGAATTTTTGATGTCAGCTTAGGTAGTGATGAACCCTTGGTGTTTGGGTTGGTGGTGGTTTTTTTTGTTTGTTTGTTTTTTTGAGGAATGAGTTGATACATAGGGTCTGGGGCCAAAACGTGGGAACCAAAGGTTTCTGTGAGGATGGCTAGCAAAGAAATGGTAAGCAAAGTCCCTAGATTGGGGTATAACTGTGGGTTCAGACAGCAGACTCTGCGTTAAGAACACTGTCAAGCGTTGCAGGGTCCCAGACCACAATGTGTATGTGTGTGCAGGTTTAAATACAGACATATTTGCAGAGCAAACATACACAATATCTGCTGTTTCTCCGTCTCCTCTCAGCTGAGAGGATATAATATTACAAAACATAAGCTTGAGCCCACGAATAAAGAAATTATTTTGCTGTTAGCTAGGAGCACAACAGTGACTCTGCTTGTGGAGGAAAGAGACCCGAAGTGAGGATGGGGGTCCAAATAAATAATGTGCAAAGACAGAAATAGGCTGGGAGTAATGAAAAGGTGGCTTAGTGATGATGTGGGAGAAAGGAACGTATGGGCTGGAGAGAGGATGGAGTGGGGAGTTACAGGGGTAGAACTGTGGGGAACAAAGTGAAACGAGAGCCAGAGAATGTAGGGGAAAGCAAAGAACGTGAGGAATTCCAAATAGTTTGGTTAACAAAGTAGACAAATAACATAGCCAGGAAACAATGCCACCTGTGCAACTTTTCATTGGTAAATATAAAGGGGAAAAAAACCCTGTTAATGCTTGATGTACTGAGATCTGCGCGCTTCAGTGGACAAAGGTAGCCCAAGATATGTAGGAGGAAACAGACTAACTTAGAAACGGTAGGGAAATTCTTTGTGGTCTGTCGGTGTTTTATGTAAATGTTCGAAACAAACAACCTGTAGAAAATGGTGAGACGACTGGGCATAATAGAGAAGAGACACATGAGTTGGTCAGGGCTACAGCGGTGTCTGTATGTTGGGTACGAATACGTGCAGTTAGAATACGGGTATTTCTTTTACAAGATTAATCTTCCTTTTATTAGCTGTCTTTTAGAAATGCAGGTCAAGGCAGAGGTTCATAAGCTGGAGAAATCATGAAACAAGCCTTTTCTGACCTATATAACAAGCAGCTGAACAAAGAGGATATACTGACTCTTGATCAGAGGAATTGAGATCTGAAAAAGCTCCTTAAGTCATTGCTTTTGTGAGTGGTGTTGAGGGCCATACAGAAAACATGGAGTCACAGCCGTCATTCTAATAGAGTCATCAGTCACCATCGACTGCTTGCAGGAAAAAATATCCCGGGTTGTCTCTCACAAGAGCCTTGTAACGTGGTGGTGTTGGAAGCCAAGTGGCATCTGTGCCCTGAATGTTACAGAAGCATGCTGGTAAGTACATTTTTCTGTTGGCCAGTACTTCAAGATAATCAGTGTATGGTTACTGCATTCAGAGCTGGAGCTCTGCCGCATCTCAGACATGATATTTTGTGCTGCTGCTGCCATTATAATAAATACCTATTACAAAAATGTGTCCTTTAGATGCGCGTTTTCCAAAGCAAAACCAGTCCAAAGCTGAACTCTGAGCTCCGAACACAGAGATTTTAGTGATGCCGTTGAGAATGACCTTTCCAAAACTGTAGGTATTGCTAGCTCCATCTTCCTTAACTATCTCACACTTTCGTAAGTGTCCGGTAGTTCTTACTGCCTTGAAAATTAAGGATTTTCTGTAGTTGGCGTCATGGAGTCACTCAGTTCAGCAGTAATTCAGCTGGTGTGTCTGTTAAGATAGGTGCCCCAAAGCTGGGTGTTTCTACTGTTGGATACTCTTGCAAATGTTGGCCTGAATGACACGTCCACCATCCGTGATTGGTATTAGTGGTCTGGAGCAGAACCTATTTCTTTTGACTAGCAGACATCTGTTCTGGTGATTACACCATTAGCTGCTTTTATGTTGTTTAGTATAATCATAACCACAACGCTAGTAATTCCTTCGTCAATATGCAACTGATACAACTTCTAGTCCTCCAGCAACGTGGCGTTTGCTTTGAAATGTGTCAGGCTCCTTTGGTCCAAATAGTATTTAAGCGACACTTTGTAATATGTTTAGATATGTAGAATTTAGAAATGAAAAGTCAAATACAGGACTCGCCCACGTATTCTTATAACTAATATGCTAAAGGCACTAACTATGAAATATGTCTTACTTCATCAGGCTACGTGTGCGGCACTTTTTTGACTGCATTTCACTGCTATTTTCCTATAGCGCGAAAAGGTATGAAGGCGCTAACGCGTGATAGCAACACGGGGGATGTAATAGGTCTTCAGAGTCTCCTGTGATTACCTGCAGAGTGGAAGGGAATAAACTGTTCTCCGTGTCCGCTGGGACCGGGACGAGGCATAATGAGCTTAAATTGCAGCAGAGATTAGTCTAGACATTAGGAAAAACTTTCTAAGTGTAAGGATGGTTAAGCCCAGGAGTAAACTGCTTGGGGAAGCTGCAGCATCTCCATCTGTGGAATTTCTCAAGCGCAGGTTAGACGAGTATCTGCTGGGAATGGCGTGGTTTTAACCAGTTCTGTCTTTGGGCAGGAATGAGAAGGGAGTACCGATTGTGCTTACGGTTGTACGCTGCTCGATTTGTCTCTGACCGTTCATTCACCTGCCATTGCTCCTGGTGCAACAAACTGGTATTCTTTGTCACAGAGGCAGGGATTCTTATTTATTTAAAACTTCTTAAACAAGCTTTTATTTTCCTCCATGGCCTGAACCACCGTTAGCAGACAAACTCATTTCACTCGGAATCCTGCTTACCAGCTTCCCCCGTCTGCGTGTCTAGAACTGTCCCGTTGAACAAGGCCATCATACTTCTTAAATTCAATGTGTGTATTCGTTCTGTAGACACTTTTGAATTTGTATATGGTTAATAAAGCGGAGTTCCTGATTCTTATTGGCTATGTAAATATTTTGTTTACATCAATCTCGCAATAATTGTAGTTTAAGCTTGCAGCTAGCTCCACCATCGGCTGGCGCTAAACAACTCTAGTACCACCGTAGCATGTAGTTCTTTGTTTTAATCAATCCCCCACTTACACAAACCCACTCTACTCTTTCGGTAAAAACAGCAAGGTAGCATCAAGTCAAAACCAAAGCTATAATTTACTCACGCCAAGGAGTTCCTAATAATTAAACTAAGGAAGTGTTGCTTTTCCTTGCTTGTGTCTTCCGCGAACCACCGCTGTTCTGCAGCCACAACAATGCAACAAAGACAACAATTGCCTTATTCGCAGCTCTGCAGAGATGCATTGTAAGAAACGATCCTGGCTTGAGAATTTGCTCTCTAAATAGATACGAGAGCCAAAGGTTGAGAGAGAAGAATATTCTCATTCCACAGATGTCAACAAAGGCACAGAATAAGGAAACGAATTTCCTTGTCACAGAGCAAAGGCAGGACTTGAACAGATTTCTTGAATCCTTGCTCATGTAATTGGTTTAATTTTTTGCCTCTGCTGTAGACTTACTGTGGGGAGTTATTTGAGTTAATCTTTTTTTATTCCTGTGATGTAATTTTTTTGTCAATCGACTAAGCAGTGCTTCCGTGTAAAGGTAAATGAGACCAAATTGTTAAAGGAGAGTTAAGATCTTTAGATCAATCTTCTTAAATGCAAATTTTTCTTATATGACGATACAGTGTACGCTATTGTGTTGATATATAGTAGTGCTAAGGAGCATAAAGAGGTTCCAATAGAATACAAAGACTTATTTTATTTACTACTTCAGAGAAGCATAGATGTAACAGGACGAAAGCAGAAAGTGCAAGCATTTTTAGAGGTTGCGCTTTGAAAAATAATAATAAAATGTGCCATCATGTTTCTACAGAATATTATCTACGCAGAAAAAATTGTATAATTCAGGCCCTGCAAATCAGAGACTATTTAGAAGAATTAAGTAGAGAATTTGTAATCCACTTTGTAAAGCTCAAAAAAAAAAATAATTGCAGAGCTGTAGCCTGTGCAGCAGACAAAAGAGTGAAGACATCGAGAGCATATATATATATATTTTTATATATATATATATATATGAAATTATTTTTTTTTACCATGTTCCAAACCCTCAGTTTCTGATGTCTCTTACTGACGAATCGGTTTTCTTGTCCCATACAGGCGTTTCATGGTGGCTGCAGTTGCTGCAATTGCAGCTTCGGCTTTGTGCCTTGGGGGATCCGCGTCCACTTCTACCAAGTTGTTGAGAAGCTGCAGGTATATTTTTCCTGGAAATAAACACATGGGGTATTTGTAAGTGGGAGAGGTCTCCCTGTTCCCAGTCCTGTGATGGTATAAAGCCTATTCTTTAATATTTACTTGAATATATAAAGTCACTGGTTTTAATTTTTTTTCTTGCTGCTGATAATCTATACCATCCTCTGCATCGTTTAAAGATCTCAACTGATGACATAGACTGCAATAAGATAATATAAATCTCTCTTGTATTTGTAAATGACATGTTTTGAGAACGTGACTTTGGCATTTTCTCTTCTGTCTATATTTTTTGTGTTGAGACTGTTTGAGTCTTCCTGCGCGGGCGTTATGTAGTGGCCTGCAAACACGCGATCGCTGGAAGGTGAGGCTGCCTGAGCGGTAAGATAAGTGCCCTGCTTCTGTCAGAGCACATTAATTTCTGCTAATGAGATTTTGGAGGGAAACATTGCGCGAAATATTAGTAGATAAACTTTTCAAATGAAACATCTGGCCTTTTGTGCAAAAACCTCGGTCCTATTCCACAAATTAAAAGGCAGGAATATATCTGGGGAAATGTATCTATCCGCTCCTGGGTAAAATCTTTGTTTTTAAGATCATGGTGCTTGGTTTGAAAAATAAAAGAAGTGCTTAAAGTCCTTGAATTTTTCCCTTGGTTATAATGGAGTCACTGTTCTTTCCCTGTCATCCGCAATTCTCGAATGCTTTTAATCAAATCCTCAGGATTTAAATTATTAAACATCTTTTTGGGATTACATTTTTTATTCCTAATTATACTCAAAAGATATATATCATGAAATATGCAGCATGTAATTGCGATTAAAGCGTGCAGTCTCCCAAAAGATGGGTCTAACAGTTTTATACATCCAAAATTTAATTAGGCAGATAATGGGGTTAGAAGTGAGATCTTTAGGGATGGGCTGAGGAAGGAAGGAAATTTTTGGAATTACGTTTTTGTTGTTTTTTTTTTTTTTTTTTTTTTGATGGAGGCAAAAATCAATATGGAGGCTGCAAATGCAAATCAAAGTCATATTTCTTTCCTGATCACTTGTGTCTTCTTTATTCTTGTATCGGCCTCAAGATTGTCCGTACGAAACCTGAATTTATCTACATAGTGCACAAGTAATTCAATGAGTTGCAGGACAAAGTCTGATTCTCTACATAGTTGGGTTTTGTGGTTGTTCCTTCTTAGACATCTGAGACACCGTGTTTAGACTTAAACTCTTCCACGATCAGGAGGAAACTTTCCCCAGGTAGATTTCCTGGCCCGCCCTTCCCGGGCGCATTATTAAAGGCTGTCTCCTCTGCTTGGCTGCCTGCTTTCATGAGGGATACAGGAATTTGATATCTTTGAGACCTCCTTCCTCTCTCCAACTCAGCTGTAATTGGTCAATCAGTTCCAAAGTTATTAGGGGGATGAGAGGAGAAGGGGGACGGGCAGACAGACGCAGACAATTTCATTGCATGAATCTCATTTCCTTAGGAAACTAGGAATAAAAAAAATCAATTAAGGTTAAGACCCGCCGGTACCCTTCTTCAATTACTTTGTAAGAACAATGCCTTTTGCTGAAGTATCCATTATATACGATATCTTGATCAGTCCAGCATAGGGTGAAGCCTGTTTGGGAAGTTGTTCGCAAGTGTCCAAATACAGGATGAAGACCTGGTTTTTCTGTAAACAGTAGCTGAGGTTGCGGAGCCTTTGGCAGCGTCAGGACTCACCTGCTGTGGGTTGCAGTTCCGTCATGTAGGTTCAAAAGGACACAACCCACCCTTTTTATTCCCATCGGTGGGCGCGATGCTGGTGTTTCCAACACCCCTCGTGCGCTTCAGGGCTACGTTCGCCATCGCTTTGTTCTGTTTGACATTTAAATCGTGACGAAAATTTCAGGTGTGGCTTTTTCAGGATGCACCCAAAAAGCCTCCTTGTGGCTTTCGCCCAAAGAGAAACCGCTGCGTGACCACTTTGTCTCTGGGGGCAGAAGATAATGGGGGACATCTCAAATACGCAGGAACGTTGTACCAGGGCTTACGTCCACTGAGCTGCGAGGGAGGAGGACGGTGCTTAGCCATCTCGTTCTGTGCCTCTTCCAGCATCAGGAGGTTCCTACAAGCCGAACGACTCCAAAGGCACGTGGTCCCATCCATGCTTTTGTTTCAGCACCGAATGACCTTCCACCCTGCTTATTAACTGATTCCTTCTCTTTTGTTGTGAGCGGTTCTCTTATTTCTTTCACCTTCTGGAAATTTCACTGGTTTCCAAATAATTCTGTTTACCCTCCCTCTCCATGTCATCGGTAATTTTTTTTTTTTTTTTTTGTTTAAATATTTAACATTTCATTAAGCCTCTGTTTCTATGATCAGGAATAATTCAAAAAGAGCTTCTAAGTGGCAGACGTATTGAAATTATGTAAAACACCCTAATGTTTTCACAAGCCTTTTTCTGGGCTGTCTTCTAAATCACCATCAAAATCCCAAACCAAAAGAAAACAAAAAACCCCCAAGCAAACAGGGTTGGTTTTTTTTTTTTTTTTTCTGTTCTGGTTGCAAACCGAATGAACCTATGTGAGCAGTCTGAAATGTTTATGCAAAAATCATCAGTTTTCTGCTATCCTGCTTTACCCTGCAGAGATGTCCAGATTTAACACTTTGGGGCTATAGTTTCTTTTTCTTCCTCTTATTTCAGGATTTGTTATGCTAACATCTTGCTCTGCTGTGGAACTGTTTACAGTAAAGAACAAGCCACCCTTATTTGCCTAGAATCTCTGTGGTGAGGGGATTTTATGTTTACGGAGAGAAGGAGATGAAGGATGAAGATGTTAATGGAGGAAGCATCCACGCGTCAGTGCATTATATGTATCGCCTTGCTTCTTGTTTTACTCCTCTGCATTTTTCATTTCCCTAATGATGTTTTATTAAAAAAAAGCGACGCTTTTCCTGTACATCAGCTTGAAGGCATTTCCATGGGACTTTGCTATAACGTCACCCGAGTTATTTAGCTCCTCGCGGAGTGATGTGGAACCAGGATTCAAACCCTGACCAAAACCTTTTGAACTCAAGGGCGTTCTTTTCGATTTAGTGACTTGCTGTAAGGCTTGGAGACAATTCCTCTGGCTAAAATCAGCGAGGAGAATCTTGTTTCTCTTGGCACGGGATCAACCTCTGCATCAAAATGGTGGCAAATAATGTTTTCCAGATTTTATTTGTTACTACAGCATCAGAATCACCTTTCCAGGCAGATGCGGTCTTCCTAAAATAGAGATTGCGGTTTATGTCATTTGCATGTAATGCATTATCATGGCCATTATTAATTCCCCTAGTAACTCTTTACTATTAGAAAAAAATTGCATTGCAGGACAGTAAGTATCTATCAGCAGGTACGCTTTCTTTTTTTTTGAGCTGGCTTCTAATGCAGCAGCCTTTCATCCCTCTATATGAGATTTACCTTTAACCTAGAATCTTTCACCCGTTATCTATAATGTATAATTATAAATACATTGTAGTCTTGAGTAAGTACAATTAAAAAGGGTAATTCGTTTCCCTCCCTCTCTCTCCCATCCTCCCACCCAAGTCCTTAGGTTTAATTTTCATGATTATGTTAGATTATGAGTCATTTTAAATCATGGTATCCAGTAGAGACTACTCCTACTCTGCAGCTCTTTTCAACAGTTGTTTATGGTAGTTTCAGCCTCTTTCTGCCTCTCTGAGGCTCTTTATTTTTAAAGCAAGGCAGACAAGGCCTAAAATTATTCCATTAAAGAGGTGCAATTTTTGTAATGGGACTTAGAGTGCTCTGCAGAAGTGCAGGCAAGTTTCTTCAATATCCTGAGCATTATTCGCTCATTTAGTTAAATGATGTTTCTAATTCCCTGGTAATTACATGTAATGAGGCACTCTTTCTCTTCTTGATGAGACTTTAGCTTAATATGAGATGTCGTATTTTTTTCTTTTTCTTTTTTTTTTTTTTTTTAGGGATAATTACCCTTCCCAGGAAAAGCAGGGGGTTTGTTGTGCAGAATATATAGCAAATTATTTTATTTCCTGCCATCTTGACTGCCAGTAAATTATAAAATTAAGTTTCAGTGGAGCATTAGCACCATTTTGGAAAGGCTTGAGATTTTTTTTTTTTTCTTATTCATGTATTGATGTCCTTTGGGACTGTTGAGCTATTATTCATAGAATAGATGTTTTTCTGCCAGTTCCTAGTATTAGATGGTATTGAAGCAGCAACATAGGTTTAATTTTTTTTCTGGATAATATCCAATGCAGAGTGGTCTTGTTAGTTGCTTTTTATATCAGGTAATTATCTTTATAAAGTTTTAGTAATACTTCCTCCCCCCCCAACATTGGTGACTAATTACATTTATTTTTATGTGTGTTGTAATATTGAATGCTGAGGACCTTTTTGTTTCCAATTCTGGCTGGCTGTTCTTTCTTAAATTTTACGATTCAACAACATTGAGGATGTTGGAATGAATGAAAAGCTGGAGGATACATAAAGTTAACAATAATGCAGCGTTTAGCTTCAGTAAAAGTAGAATCAAGATCAATTTTAATTACTCTGAATTTCCTATCTTTTGTTAACTACCATTTTCTTCCTGGTATTGTGATAAGGGGATTCTTTGCCTTTTTTTTGTTGTTTTGTTTTTAAATCAAAATACTGTAAAAATCATGAATGGTATATCATCTAAGAATAAAATTGTATAAGGGTGATCTCTACATTAGGAGTTGAACTGTCATTTTAAAAAAAACATTTAGTTGTCTAATTATTACGGAAAATCTAGGGATGGATTTATCTCACCTACCTTTAGCTATCTGAAAGCAAGGTTTTTAGTCTAAATGAGGAAGCCTCCCCTATCTCCCGTTTTTGAAGTATTGTAAAGCAACACCTGTTTGTGCGAGAAACTTACATGAAGGCTGAGGTCTATTGGTCACAGCGTTCCCCCGAATTCATTTTTTTTTTCTCTCTGCTGTGGCTTGAGAGATGGCTTACAGCTTGTGCCGCCTGGCAATGAGCAAAAACCTGGGTCCGAGTGTTTGCAGGTGGACTTCTAGTGGGAGGTGTCCCTGCCCAGGGCAGGGGGCTTGGAACTAGATGATCTTTCAGGTCCCTTCCAACCCAAACCATTCTGTGATTCTATGACTTTGGTCAAGTCACTTCACCTTCTCCACATCAGTCTCCACCGATAATGGTGTTAAGATAAGGCCATGGAAGAACCTTTATTGACATGAAGAGATATATTCCTATATGTGACTGTATTGCATTTATACCCTTTGAAGTCAATGGGACAACCTACGTGCTTTAAAAGATGTTAATTTAAGGGTTTTGTAAGGTTAGCGTCAGAATCTGTACTGATTGAAGGATGAAGTCTTGAAAATGGGTGGGCTCCTGTATCAGAAGTGTACTTTTTCTGTCTAAGGTACCACAGTGCTGCAAAGTTCTAAATATAAAGGCACATCTTCATGATAAAACCAAGATTTGGAGAGGCTAAAGTGCAATCAGCGGTAGAAAATAAATGTCATAAATAACTTCTTGATCCCAAATACTGTGACCCCAATTCTATAGAAAGAAGCTGGAAAAATATGACTGCATCTCACTCTTTATTTCATCTTAAGCAATTTGACATCAATCAAATGACTATAGAGGCAAAGGCATGAACTTTTATTTCCCAGCCCACGGGATTGCTGTCAAATTGCAATTTTCAAAATTGAAAGAGTCGTTAAGCTAGATTTTCTCCATTTTCTTCCTGGTTCTTTCCCTCAAACTTTCCAAAATGTACCTCTCAATTTTGTAGTGTACTATTCTACAATGTGGGGGGAAATTAAAGAAGCTCCTGAAAAAAATTTTTTACCGCGCAGTGGTAAAATCTCCTTTTTCTGTCTGCAACTCAGTATATACATCTAAAGGAAGACTGCATCAAAGAAGAGGGAGTGAATGAAATTTGAGCAGTAAGATGTTGGCAGGTAAAAGAAACAAGTTTGGTACACCCATGTTGCGTGATTTAAAGCTGTCTGGCTACAACTGGTTACCTCCAGTCTGCTGCAACTCCAAGCAAATACTCTGACCTGCTAAGAAGGGGAGCGTGTTACCAAGTGGTTGTATTTTATGGGCGTCAACTTTGAGTAAAAACCTTTCCTCGATAGTATTAGGTAGGCAGGGCACGCGTTCGTTAAATGCTTATTGTGTTTAAACGCATGAGGCGACCCCATCCTTGTAATAGAGAGGTTCAATGAGATACCTTTCAAAATCCAAAATCAGACTTTACAGGTGTTGTCCATCTACTTGTTGCTTTTGTAACAACAGCGCTTGGGAAGCCACGGTGGAGATCTGTGCTCCATTAGGAAGAGAGCTATAGAAACCCACTGAGGCAGCACCCACCCAGAAGAATTTACGCTCAAAGCCGATGATCCTGGTGATGGGGGTTCTTCTCATTCTTACCAGTCCGTCCCAGAAGTCATGCTCTGCCAAAGTGCCTTCTCTTTTATTAATGCGCTTCTCTTAAGTGGTATTTATGAGGAATGTAACCACCCTCTCGACTGCTGCAAAACTTTGGGAGGTACCTAAATCTGATCGGGGTTTTGCTTTCTCTTAAGTTTCTCAAAGTTTCTGAAAGCCAAAGCTCCTTGGTAGACCTGACCAGGTCAACGCTTCCCTCATCTTTAAAACCAACTATAATGGTCTCCTCGTGTTTTACAGTTGTCACAATCTGGTAGTAACTTCAAAGCCTGCCTAATATATGCAATTTTCTCTTAAAACAACAACAACAAAAAGCTTCTAGTGGAGAGAGTGCCCGTCTCGGCTGTGGTGACCCATGTTCAGCTGTGAACTCTGCTAGAAGGAATTTCAGCTTCTTTTTAGGATGCTGCCGCAACTGTTGGGGTACAGAGCTGCTTTCAGATGGCAGATATGATGCAGGAGATAATGATCAGCACCACAACTGATTCATATTTAAATAAATAAAAATAGTTAGGCTTATTTTGCTATTGTTTCACATGGCTGCAAATCCGCAAGCATTCCCTGTGTTGCCTGATCCGTTCCAAGCTGTTGACCCTGGAGCGAGAGTACCTGTCTGCCAATTTTTCCCCAGCTCCAGAAGATCTCTGGAGTATGTCACCAGGTCATCCCTATTGAAAGCTTGCTTAGGTGGCCATAGTCCACTTGGATATTCTTGGACTGTCACTGATGACGGAGCTGGTACCCAAACAGAGCTGAGCCAGGCACATCCCTAAGCCACCAGAGATGGGTGTGGAGTCCCGGGCATTTGGGTAGATCAGTCATTTTCTGGGAGCAGAGGATTCCCAAGTGCATGATTTCAATGCCGAGCTACAGGCAGCTGACAGTGGCCTGAGAGCAAAGGCCACGGCAAAGCTGCCGTCAGCTACGCTGCCTGCATCCCAGCTGCTGGAGATGGGGCAGGCTGCGTGCCGGCGGGGAGCAGAGTGCCACAGCCCAGGCACAGCCTCTTTAAGCAAAAGGAAGGAAAGAAGATCCCAAGACAGCTGTCTGTCTTGTCCAAGCAGTAATTATCCTGTCCTCTTCTGAAATATTACAGGATTTGGCCAGAATAAATGACGAGGGGAGAGGGAAACCAAAGGATACAGTTTTAGCAGAGAGTTCTGCAAAGCTCTAGATTCCAGGGACAAGGCCAGGTTCTCCACAGGAACGTTGGCATTGCCGGTATCCCTGCATCAGAAGCCGAATCCAGAGAATTTGGAAGTTCTGCCATTGTCTTTGCAGTTTTCTCTGTTTAGTATTTCCTACCAGTAGAAGTCGGAAGGATCACAGCGTAGGGATTACGACAGCTTCATCGTGTAGCTGGCTGCGGATGAAAACCTAAATCCCAGTAACCACATGGCAGTGGGGTGTGTGTGCAACCACTGTAACGCCGTGGGGAGCAGAAAAGCAGTAAAGGTAAGTTAGGCTGATACAGGAGGCTGGGCTCATCCACACCTGCGTTGCCATTTTTCAAAAGCCATTTTTCCTCAGGTGTAATGTTTGGATTTTGCATTTTCATCTCCGTCTTACTCTTCCTTTTTATTTTGCTCTAGGAATTTCTGTATCTGGTGAAGGATGGGAATGGAGAATGGGAAACCCGGTCTGTTCCAATTGCTCATATTGCCCTTTTTAGATAATACCATTTTGGAAGGCTTCAGTATAAAACCCTGAAAAATCACGGTAACTTGTGGTTTATTCCAAGGCTTAAATGTTGATAGAGGTCACCAAGTTAAGCTCATCTTTCTTGCCAGTATTTAAGCATTCAAATATGTGAGACAAGCAGTTTTGAACAGTATAGTGCTGGAGAATTATTCACTGTTCTTGTGTGGAAATGGTGATAAATGGACTAAAACTCCCTGGTGTTGCTTTTTTGGCTCTGTGCTGCAGCTGAGCAGACTGCCAGGATGGTTCGCGCTTCGTGCCTGCCAGATGTGAGGCCAGGAGCAGCTGTTTGGAGAAGGGTCCACCCTCCAAGGGCAGCGTGAAGAAGCGGCAGCACTGCTCGAGGGTGAGCCTTTCAGTCCGGCCCGAGCCTGGAAAGTCGCAGTTTGCACGCGGGTTGGCAAAAGCCTGGTTGTGGCTGTCTGTCAGGCGGGAGGAAGGGGGTCTTTGCTGGTTTTTGGTCTCCTGTAGTACGCGGTCCAACAACCTCAAACGCTGCCAGTCACGGTAGCACGGGTCAGTACGCGGAAACCTGTCTACCAGGACTGGAGTAACTCCAACTCCCCTTTCAGAAGGGCTAATTAGGAGCCATCAGATTAAATTCGCTGTTCCGTATTAGAGTAGCTCTAAGCCAATGGCCTATAGGCAAAAAAATGCCCGGGTTAGTAAATCAGAGAAGTAACCGTTTGTTGACGTTTCTGTCTGTTAGCCCCAGACGTCGGTATCCTGATGGTAAAGTGGCTCTCTGTCATGTGCACTTACACCACCGCAGATTAGGATACTCGGTTCAGATTGTTACAAATGCCTTTATCCATTCCCATTGACATTTTAAACAAACGGTGATATATTTAGTACAATAATTACAGTTATTTGATTACCTTTCTTTTAGCCTGAAGTAGAAGGCGACTGACAGATGTGAATACCTCCGAGACCAATACTCTGTAATAAACTAACATTATTTATTACAAGATGCATTTTATTAATAGGAATTGGCAGTAATTAATTCACTAAAGTTGATGTTACTAATAATTACGTGTAATTCGTGAAATATTTATGAAAGAAAACTGTGTATAAAAATGATGCAAAGGTCATTTAGCTAATCAGTTAATAAATACCACCACTATTTCTAGGGAGCCTCTCTCATTCTGAATACTTTCAGATTTTCCTTAGTGAAATAATTTTTTAAACATTTTTTGTTCAGACACGGAATCTTGACATGGAAGCGAACATTTCTGGTTATTGTTTTGAGCCGATGTATGTACTGTTTCCTTTGCTAATTCACTTTGTCCTCTTTCCTTGTTCATAGCGAAAGATCCTAATTAGAGATAGCGCTAGCTCAATCTAATTTGGGTTATCAGTGAGTTGCGGTGTCTCCCAGTTTAAGGATATATGAATATATCTCTGTCTTTTTAACTTGATTCCACTGACTTTCCTTGGAATCAAATAACTGTCATCCAAATTAATAGCTGACATCTGAACTGGAAAAATCTTAGCGTCATTTCTGCTCGCTTTGACTTCAGTGACAAAAACCGCCCTCTGACCTTGCGAGATGCAGGATCAGACCCGGGGCCGTTCCACGTTCATGCCTTGAACAGTAATATTTCACTAATTTGGTAGCCTTTTTCATGGAATGTGCTGGTGATATTTGTGGAGGAAGGTGCAGAATGAGGTTATCTTGTCCATTAGGTCATCCTGTGTGATACAGGTTATGGAGAAGTTCACCCTCCTTTGAATTAAGCCAAATGACTTGTGTTTGCTTAATGCCAGTCTTTCAGATGTTCAGACATGGTTTGAAATGTGAAGAGCCAGGGAATCCACCACGTCTTTCTGTCGTATGCACCAGCAGCCAGCCAGGCTCACCCTTCAAACGTGGATGGATCCGGCTTCAGTTTCTTGCTGCGAGTCAAACACAAATTATTAGGCTCAATGACAAGTTTGCCGTATAAAATTCCATGTTGTCTTCTGAAGAAGAGCAGACTTGGTGATCTAATAATGTTCGTTTCCATGAGTCTATGAGAGCCACCTTTGCACTTTCCTCATTCTGGCACTGCTTTATGCTCAGTCATAAAACAACCTTCAGCACTCAGCCTTTTGGCAGAGAAGAGAATTGCTTAAGGACTTCAGGGATGAGGAGGTGAAGAGAGCGTCATGCTCACCGCCTTAAATCCCGGCGTGCGGAGCGGTGACCCAGGGCTGATGTCACTTCTGTGGGTGGGTTACGTGGCTCTGGGGCGGCTCCGAGCGGGGCGACGGACGCAGGGCTGCCCTAAATCAGGGAGGGGTTGGTCCGTGTTCATACGCTGTCTTGAATAGTTGTTCTCTGCCTCGGTGGTGTTCTGCTGACCAGAAACAGATTGCATTTAGACAACCATGACCGTGAGGTCCTTAAAAGCAAACCTGTGCGTGGAACCACAGTTCCTTTTATTTTGTGATCAGGAGACTGCTGACCCATGAGGAAACCTTGGTCTTCAATATTGAAAGCTTGTTTCTCGTGCGTGTCATTCACGGTAACAAAATATGCCTAGGATTCTCCCTTAATTAAGAACCTGTCCGTGTGGGGCAGCATGTATGAGAATGTCTTTCATGGTTGTCTGCCCACTGATAGCCCAAACGTGCACAGATCAAACTCATAACTGACGTCTGTGATCTACGCATAAACCCAGTTATAGATCTGTCACTGGTCTCAATCTGAATGGCCTCATCAGCGTCTCATGCCGTATTCAGTTTTTGTGGACTAACTTTATAAAACAAATCTTCTTTAAAGAACTATTTCATTTTATGGTAAGATCTGATGCAGAAAATATTATTACATCAGACAATGAAATATATCTGGGTAGGCCATATAGTCTTGAATGGCTAATGAGCATCAACAGAAATTGTTCTGGCTGATAAATGTTTGTCTTTTACTTAATAGCCATTACCTTCTTTAAGCACAAATCGTGCCCCGTTAAAGTGGAAGATGCTCAGCCTTCGTTCAACAGGACAGCACAGATCTTTGCATTTTCTGCTGCTGGGGTTGGTTAGTCTTTAACGTAACGTGTTCTGCAGAAGTCATTCCTTTCTGTGCAAATATGTTTCTATGCCTCTTTCCCTGAGGCAGCAGAGGCGATACCATGCCTGGTGCTCTGTGTTTGTGAAGATGAAATTGGCTTGCAAGGGTTTTCCTTGCATTGGTTAACTTTGAGAAGAAAATTTTCTGGAGGAAGAGCTGGTAGACAAGAGCATTTTGTATCTTCCTGTGGGTCAGAGTGAAAAAACCCGTGATCACAGCGGTGCAGGATTCATCCCCACTCAGCGTCCTGCCGGGTGGCAAAATGGTGCTGGTTGGTGCTCAGGGTCTGGATGTTACTAAGAACTTGGTGGAGGAGCTCAGACGAAAGACCTGCAGATGGAAATGATATCTCCTGATACCAAGAATGAATTACTTTGGCTTTGCTCTTTCCAACTCTACTTTTAACAAAGCAATGAATTTTTTTTTTGTTGAGCCCCGCTAAGCTTCGGGGTGATGTTCCTCCGAGAGGATACTGGGCAGAGAAGTGGAGAGAGAAAACAGTAGCAGAAAACAGACAAGAAAGGATGGAGAGTGCAAGGCCACTCCTGACTTTTGGCTTCACCCCTTTTGTTTGGCTGGTTCCCGATGGGGAGAAAGCTGCCCTTAACTAAGATCAGCTGAGATCTATCCCAGAGGGTCAGAGACCTGGGCTGGCACTTCCAAACAGCATTGCTTTGGATGCTAATATACCAGTGTATACAGAATAATACACTGGTTATCTCAGGTCTGCTTTCTTTAACATGAATAAGCATGAATTTATAAATAACATCAAAAGAATAAGATGACCGCCATAAGGGATGGGTTAGAAAGGAGTTGATTGCATTTAATAACGAGGATAGAGTTCTTAACCCAGGGGTCCCTACGGAGGTGTCCCCCTCCTTGGCTGATGGCAGTCCCTCTGCGAAACACGTACCACCCTGTGTGGTGTTACAGAGGATGGGCTAGAGCCGTATCAATCTCTTAGTCTTCCCCCAGTAAATCCATCTCAGCTCATTAATAAATGACGAGATTTGGTCTTGCATCATTATATAGCCTAACTGAATGGGGAAGCAATTTTCTGAGATTATTTGAATTGCCTGCCCTGCAAAATAAAAATGAAAAAGCTCTTGTTATTTTCAACTAATAAACAGACTCGCAGGAAGGAAAAAGCCTCAGCGGCAAACAGGAGAAACAGCAAAACAAGGCAAGGGAAATCTGCACACGAGAGGGTCTGTCGCAGAGAATATGTACAAATCCAGGGTTCCTCTTCCTGCTACGTAAACCATTTTAGCCTCTGCTTCAGTTACAAACAGTCCTCCTGACGGGCAATCGCCTCGTAAAAAAAAAAAAAATAAAAAAGGAACAATTTTGAATTGCCTCGAATAAGCTTCCTAACAGGCAACTGGTTCTGAGAGAACAATTTTAAACTCTCTGTCTCCTTATCTTCTGTCGACATCATTTTTCAGAAGGGGCAACAGGGCCAAATTAAATCGCCTTGCTGCAGCCAGTCTGTCTGTCTGATTGCATTGCGACTCTTGCCCATTTTGAAGATTTTCTCCAGCAGTTTAAAACCGAGACGGGAGGAAAGTTCGTGTGTACCCGCACACGCGGATGCACACAAACCTGTGCCTCCCTTCCCTTACGCTTACTCAATTACGGATACATTTACAGCGTAAGAAATTCAGAAGTCTGGTTGTTCTACTCCATGGCCAGCTCCGTCTGGTTGAAAGTGTCAGAACTTACCCCTCAAACCCCTCCCCTTTTTTTTTTCCCAAAGCCAAACTAAGAGCTTGGAAGCAAGAGAATAATAGGAAGATGTGTGTGAGTTATTTTAATCCAAATATTACTCGTGGAAAGAAGTGTAGGGAAGCGTGTCAGGCAGCCGTCGGGTCTGATTTGTCGCGTTCGCACTAAGGCAGGAGCAAAAGGCTTGGTTGTCTTTTGTCTTTGGTAATTCTTGTGCCGCCGTCTCACCTCTGAAGCCTCCCTTGTCTGCAGAAAGTTTGATTTTTGACCCAGGTGCAGCTGTTGGGACTGAACAGGAGCGGTGCGCGCGGTGGAAGAGAAAAGAGACTGGGAAATGAGATGCGCTGCAGCCAGCAAATGGATTTGGAGAACCTGATTGCTGTATAACAAAAGGAGCCTCTGGGATATATTTTACTTACTGGCGGAAAGGAGAGAGCCGCGGTCTTGGGACGTGTTTCTAAGGCCTGCAATGCACATTCATCGCCTTTGGATTGTGTCCAAGTGCTGCTCAGAATCCTGATGGCTCTTGAGCGGCATTAAATCAAGATGGACGTCACTTTACATCTCATTGCGAATGCACTACCTGAAGCAGGGGCTTGCATGTAGCATTCCTTTTTGGGCAGAGGCTCGAGGGAGGTTTGATCTAGCTAGGAAGAAAGGAGGGAAAACCTTTTCTCATGCCCCAATCTGCCAGTCACTCGGTGCATAACCAACTGTGATTCACCAAAACCCCTTCCTCGGGAGCTTCATGTTGTGTTTGGGGGGATCCAAGTCAATGCTCCTTGGCATGCCTCTGTACTGAGGGCACAGCCAAGGGAAGCAGACGAGCTCTGTCTTCAGGCTGGAGTTTCCCCACTGCTATAACCGTTTTCGTAAGCTATTATTGGGTGTTGGCTCCTATTTCAGACCACCAGCTTGTGTAATTGCTCCATCTCCACCGACTACAGGCTGATGCTCTCTATGCATCCTAGTTAAGGCTGGCTTCTTTGTGTCTTCGTGTCTTACAAAGTCACAAACCACCAGGTGAAATCCTTCCAACTAACTGTACAGGGACAGTTAGAGTACCTGTGGAGGGAATATTTCATAATTTCTATGTTGGGAGCTAACTTCATAGTTGACCTACTGTTTATTCATGTATTTATAGAAACCGCAGCTGTTCTCAGTAAAGAAGCAAACATGCAAGACTGGTAATTGTTTCTTCATCAGCAGATTAACATATATAGAATATATAAATATATTATTGGTATTATATGATACACAGATCAGCAATATGTTTTTTTAAAAAAGAATTAATAGTTTGTGAAAGGAAAGACAATATCTTATGAAGAGAGAGTCTTCACCGTCTGCTCCCCCGTGCAGAAAGATATCTTAGCCTTAACCAAGAGAGCTCTAAACCGAAGTGGAAACCTTGTCATATGTGCTCTAGAAGTAAATGTGAGGCAAGAGAAAGGTGGAAGTATATGAATTCGGTTGTCAGGTGCCCAGGCAGGTGCTAATTTCCAGGAACATATTGTATATCGGTTGTGTTTGCATTGAGGAAGCATAAATGAGAGGTTGACACCCGTTCCTGGCGTTGGGCTTCTGTCAAATCACAGAATGATTTAGTTTAGAAGAGACCTCAAGAGACTGCAGGGTCCAGACCTTGCTGAAAGCAGAGGTACCTCCTCAGGTGGGTTCTGCTCTCCCTGAAACGCTCTGTGTGCCACTGGATCAGCATGAATTTACCTTTACGCAGCCAGGCACCCAGTGTGAGGCGATGCTGGGAAACCTCCTCATTTGGAAAAAGGAAAAGGTCAAGAGGAAACGGCCTCAAGTTGCACCAGGGGAGGTTTAGGATGGATATTAGGAAAAATTTCTTCACTGAAAGGGTTATCAAACATTGGAACAGGCTGCCCAGGGAGGCGGTGGAGTCACCATCCCTGGAGGTATTTAAAAGATGGGCAGACGTGGTGCTGAGGGACATGGTTTAGTGGTGGTTTTGTCGGAGTTAGGTTGATGGTTGGACTTGGTGATCTTAAAGGTCCCTTCCAACCTAGATGATTCTATGATTCTGTGACAGTATTATAGCTGGGAATTTAAATAAAACTATGGGTACTGCACAGGTTTGTGTGTCTGAATCCTGGCTAATTTTACTTTTGGCATCAAGTGGCATCTGAAGAAAAACAGCCGGAGTCCCAGCGCAGCACCCATCCTTTCCATTTCCACTCACGGCAGAAGTAACCGGAGGTGGAGGGAGAAGCCTGGAAGGAGTGGAAGGTGTGCCAACCTTGGCCGCGTGCGTCCGATGAGTTATGCAGTGAGCTGGGGCTTGGGGGGCACGGGGAGGCACGGTCCTGGCACCCTCATCCTCCTCGGCCCTCACCCAGCCCTTTCTTTCCTCGGCACCATCCCAGGCACAGCTCTGCGCTCCCGGAGGATCCAGCCCCCGCTTCCCGTGGGTGCGCTTTGCTGTCTCCTGTCTGCCCAGCTGTGCACATCACGAGAGAAGGCGACACAAGGGTGAAATTAAAAAAGAGACCGTGAAGGAAGCGGGCAGCCAGGGAAGGAAACCCACGCTTTTCTCTTGGAGCCCTCGGTAGAAACCCTAGAAGGTGTTAAACTGATTTAGTCCTTGCCTTGTTTTATTTGGCCGTCGCTTGCACAATGCTGCTGTTGAATTTGGCGTAAGAAATAAATTCTGCCCATTTAGCCAGTGTTTCTAAATGTAGTCTTGAACAGGGATGTTTTTAGAGATGCTTAAAAGGAAAAAAAAACAAACCAAAAAGCTTTAAAAAGAAAAAAGCTCTCCCATACAGTAGAATGGAAGCTTTTTTTAAAGCCCTCTCCTCCACCCTCCCCCCCACCTCCTTCGTCTCGAAAACACATTTGTAACCATTAGTTTGGTGTCATGTTGGGTGATGGTGGTATTTTCACCCTCCGCATCCCTCGGTGGCGGGGCGAGGGCTGCGGGAGGGCGGCCGGTGCCTCTCCGGCCCCGCTGATCATGAATCATGTCAGCGCGGAGGGAACCCGGGCCGGTCCCCGGCTCAGCCAGGGCTCCGGGCTGCCCGACTGCCTTCCCCGTCAACGTTTTTTTTTTTTTTTTTTTTTTTTTTGGGAAGAGATTTTTAGGCTTCCTTTCATTAACGGCACCACCACATTAGGAGCTAATTAGAACTAGAGGTTCCTCTGTCATGTTTTACACAACAAGCAATTTCTCTTGCCAGTGGTGAAATGCCATAGCGTAATAAGGAATAGTCCTAAATTTGTCGAAAAAGCAGAAGGCCATTCTGCTCTAGCAGAACAGATACTTTTTATTAATAAGCCCTGTCGGTACAAGCTCAATATAAGTTATGAAACTGGAAACTTTGTTAATTCCTTTCTAAACGTGTAAGTTCTGTTTAGAGTAAGCTTTCTATTTACGGATTGTCGGCAGGATGAAAAATGATTAAAATTTGAAATAAACAAAAATATTTCTCCCCCAGAAAACAATTTCCTGCTGGAGTTGCTAACTTTGATAGTGAAATACTCCGTCTCGTAGAACCCTGTAAATAAAAGCTGAAAGACAATTAGTTAGATACCAGAAGAAAGAACAAGAGCAGAAAGGCAACGGGTTGTGGATATTGTCTTTTCTGTAGTGGCGGTCTGATAGTTCACGGAGATTTTTCTGTTTTAATCCTCATTTCCTCTCCCCGAGCCTGATGCTGGGCGCAGTCGTGTGCAGGTCTGTGCCCAGAGCGATGCCACGTGCGCCGGGCGCTGTTTGTTTGAAGGAGGCTAGATGGCAGTGACATCTGCGTTTGTATTCCTGTTCGCTGCTGTTTTCCTTCCAGAATGTTTAAAGTAAAAATAAGATTTCCTATGAAAATATGGCTGGCTGTACAGAGACGTTATTTGGTACGATTCCAGAGCACTGGGATCCTACCTGTTTCTAACCGGTAAGGTAAATGTTTCTGTTTTCCTTACCCCTTGTTTACATATTTAATTACCGTTATTATATAGCCTACCTAAAGAGGAAAACAATTTTCTGAGGTTATTTGAATTGCCTGCCCTTGGCACCTCCACCTTAAAAACTACAAAATGCCAAAGCCAAGTTTTGCTTAACAAAAGCTCTCTTGCAGTTGTTCAAAGATTTGGTTGCTAAAGTATTTGGTGTTAATTAGTTTTTCTTGGCCTTCGAGTGAAATGTACCTTCATTTTGAGCAGTTGGGATGGGCGTTTGTTGTGCTGGTTCTGTACTTCCCCCAGATTGGCCTGCACAATTTTTTAATGGCCGGCACTTGCACGCACCAATACTCCAATTCCGTGCCCACGTTGAGAACAAAGGCAGCCTTCGCTCTTCCTCTTCCTTCAGAGGCACATGGGTCAGCAAAGAAGAGCTGCGCGGCCAGCAGCGGCCCTTGGAAAATTACAAAATGAAGGTTATTTCTTAGGCCCTGCTCACACGAGGATCTCGAAGAACGTAGAGCCAAAAGGTCTTGACGTTAGTAAATGATTGAGCGTATTTTAGTGCGTTGGGCGGCTGCTAAATCCACATTGAGATCCGGTGATTAGGAAGCTGTACCGGGTTTTAAACATCGATGGCACGATAGTTTGTGTAATCTCTTTATTCTCGGTGTTTTCTGTACCATGCAATCTATAGTAGGAACATAGTATATAGTAGGAATATATTACAGCATATGGTATAGTATATAACATATATATGTGGTATGTAATATATGTGGTATGTAACACTATGTAATATATGTGGTATGTAACACTATACATATATATAGTATATAATAATACATATTATATACGTATAACACACATATATAGTATATAATAACTACATATAGTACATAAGATATTTATATAGTATATAATTATATACTGTATAGTATATAATACAGTAAATAGTAGGAATATAGTAGTACCACCATCTGTAGCGTACTGGTACCAGGCACGCATACGATTTGCAAATGCAAAGTTGAAATTCCGCAGGAAGAAGCAGAGATTTTTTTTCTGTACAAAAGTTTCTTAGCGCCACTGCTGACGGTGCATTGCGTAGATTTTTAATTAGTTTATTTATTTATTTTTTTTTTAAACCGAGGTAATTCCGTGTAAGGTGTGTGTTTACAGGCAATGAATTGCGTATGAATTCAAATACCTCTTCCCGTGCCTTGCGTTTGTCAATATTGGCTGTCACCGCCGTCATGTAGCCAATTTATCTACTTGCTGGGTTTCTCTGATATTTCTCTGGACTTAATCAGTGCAAACGACTTTCTAATCCACAGCAATATTTTACTCTCACTGCCTCTTCTGAGCGGTTCTGAGAAAAGTTTATCAAAAACCTTAAGCTGAGTTTCCGTCGTGTTTGCGTCCTTCAAGATCTTAATATTACCTAGAAACAGCAATAATACACAGCCTCTGTAAAGTAACATTTTTGGCTAGTGCTCCATGGTTTGGTTTTTTTTGTTTTTTTTTTTTGTTTTTTTTTTTTTTTTTTAATTCCTTTTGTTGTGAGCAGAAGATCTGTCACTGAAAGCCAGCTATACAGCGCACGGTTGTGTTTTGTTTTGATTTTTCCATTCCCTCCTCCCCCCGCCTCCGCAAGAAAAAGAAGCATTTTACCTGTTGGTATGAAGCCGGATTACACTTGGGGGGGGGATATTTTATCTAGTTTTCTGACCAGTCCTACAAATAACTGCTCAGAATAGCACCCGCCTCTCAAAGAGAGTTTCGGGAGCACAAAGTCTGGGTGCTGTTACCAAATGGAACCAATTTGCTTTCAGATGCAAACCGGCTGCTCGCGTAAAACGACAAGGATTTGCAAAATCACATTTCTAAAGCAAAGAAAATGTCAACAAACTCCTAAATGAAAAAAAAAAAACCACCTTCCTCTTTAGCCAGACTAATCTATATGAATTATTAGGATGAGGAAAGACATCATAGCGCTTGTAATGAAACCAAACTTCAGAATTCCTCGTAGCACCCCCACGCTAAAGATTTTTAGGCAAATTGCTGTGGCTTTTTGTACAGTATATTATTTCCATCTTGTTTGACTTCTTTTCGCTTGACATCAGGTTAGCCAACAGGTTAAATATTGTGGTTGCGAAGTGTTAATTTAGGACATTTGCAAATTAGAATTTTAACATATTTGGAATTTTTGATGAGACTAAAAGCCAAATTGTAATGTCTAAAGCAGCTGGTTTTAGGTGCAGTTCAGCAATTAAGTTAATTTCTAGCTTTCTGATGCTGAGAAGGACGCTCGGTGCCAATAATGGCTTATTTTCTGGGACGCAGCTTGGGGAGCTGACTGCAAACTTTCAAACGAACACGTGTGCCCGATTTGGCTATTTGTATTCAAGTTTACCTTTTTTTGGTGGTCGGTAACGCTACCCCACCTGCCCTATACAGCCTGTAGTGCTCAAACCTATTTGGAAAATGATGTGAATAGGGATTTGCATCATTACAATTTCCTTTCCATTTAGGAAGCATCTGCTATATCTTTAAAAGTAACAGGTTTGAAGAGGCCACAGGCTGTGAAACAGACTAAACCATTATTAAAATGAAACAAAAACTTAAAAAAAAAGCTAGCTGGACCTAATTCAACAGCAGTTTCAGCGTTTTCTCTTCTTTTTTACCCCCTCTTTTTACCTTGAAAAGGTTAAAAGCATTTGGGTCCTTGTGGAAAATGTAATTGCGTTTCAGCCTTGTTTATGTGTGAATCTAAAGAATACTGATAATCTGCCACGTGAAAAAGTTCTGTTCTTCTGCTAACAGGCAATCCTTCTTGTTCCTAACAGGTCTTTCTATTAAGTAAACAGTTAAGGCCTAATTGGAGCTTTTATCTGTACCATGTCACACTAACTGATCAACCATGGCTAGCAGTCATATAAATGTCATTTTAAGTACTTCACTTGTACAGATCCAAGCACTGCAAGGGACGAGGAAAAACCTCAGCTGCAATTTCTCTTAATAACAAATAAAAAAGCAAAGTTCTATGAAGACGTGTTCGAGCGGGTTAAGTTAACAATGTTCTCCCCGCTAACCTTCATGCATATCATTTCCACGGGCAGCTGGCGGTTTTGTCAGGGGAATCGACTTATCCCAGGACGTTTCTTGCTCTAATTAGGTTTTCCGTGCTTTTGAAGGTGGGCAGCGCCATCACTGCGTGCGTCTTCGTTTGCTGTTTATCTCATAGGAAAGCTCTAACACAAGATATTCCTGCCAGACTTGGTCTGTTAATCTGCCTACGTGATCACCGGGAGCCCTACGCAACAAAAATATCCGACTTTCGTGATTTTCCTGGAGTGGGACATGCATTTTCCTCCCCAGCTTCTCCCATCCTCACTGTTTCCCTGCCCAAACGCCGGCTCTGCAGGAAAAGAAAACAACCCCCCTTTTAGAATTGCTTTAGGCAAGCGGGATATTTGGTTTGTTTATGTGCGTGTTTGCTTCGCTTCCCAGTCGTTGCCTGAGAGTCCGGCTTTGGCTTCTCCCGGGTCCCATTGCACACATCCCAAATGGAAAGAAAAAATACAACTTTTCTTTCCAAAAGCGCTCAGCGTTGGTTTGTTCTTGCTTTCGGTGGGAGCAGGGTTTAGCCGGGGCTCAGCGAATTCCATCCCAATCTACGTGAGAAAACAAGGTCCCGAGAACACTTGTATTGCTTTTGAAAAATTACAGGCTGGCTTTCCAGGCACAGTTCCTCTGATTATTTTTACCTCTCTCTACACATCCCCCGATCCAGAAATCGAAGCTTCCTTTTTTCCTGAGAGTACTGCAGTTCTGTATCGGCCGTCAGGCATCGCAGGGTTGCCATCAGTAGGATTATTATTAAGCTCATTAGAAAACGACGGGAGTGTTGCACGTGTTTCAAATGTGATTCCGAGTCCTTCAGTTTTGAGCGCTGGACTTGGGAGAAGAATCTGGCTTTGAAACGATGATAGCAACTCTCTCTTTGAACATCAAGCCTTTTAAAATTGTCTCTCATCTGGCACTGTCAAATTAATGGAGCTCTAGAGAATAGGTCATTGAGCTCGTTCCTTGTCTCAAGGCAGAACTGAATGTGTTTATGAGTCATTTGTAAGAGAGAGAGATGAACGCTGTCTTCCTAAGGTCCACCAAGCCCAGTATCCCCATCTTCATCAGCAGCTCGTAGCTCCCCTCTTCCTCCGAATACTCTTCCACCCCCTCAGGATTCGGAAGTTTTGTGATCCGGAGGTGGTGCCCTCAAGTTTGAAGGCTGACTCATCCTCCTCCCCTCACCCCAGCCTCAAAGTCTGGGCTGCCCACCTTGTCGTAGGGTATGGATTTTACATCCATCCTGCCCTGCCTGCGTGAAGCGTGCAGAGCCCGTAACGAGCGGGCAGGGTTCGATATGGTGACATCTATTGACTTGAAGGTGCATAATGCAGCTGCCAACCAGATCATGCTGCAAGTTGAAAGGGAGAGTGTTTTCACTCGGGTTACCGAGCAAAGAACATCAATTTCTGCCCTCGACTCAGAAGGACACTAAAAAAGCACTTGGAGAGCAGGTACTAAACAGGGGTGTCCCACCTGCCACTATGGGGACAGTAAAACCAGACCAGCTTTGGCATGTGTTGGTCTTGAAGGCAAACCTGTGTTAAACCAAGCAGACAGGAGCAGGTGGCCATCCCCATAGGTGATTTGCATCGCTCACCCTATTTGCTGTGCTGCCAGCTGAGAGAACAATTTTAGTTCACCGGCTCCTGGTTTTTCTAGGTTTACTCTGCCTCTGGCTCATGTTTTTATTGCAAATCCTTTTGAGAATTTCATATCAACCTCCTCTTTCCACCTCTGATGCGGTATCGTACCATCTCCCACGGCTGGGAGTCAGATGAAGTGTTTCAGTTCAGATCCCCAGCCATGCCCACCAGGGCTTTATCCTGGAGAAGGGGTCTGTGGAGGGTCCAGGGCAAGCCATGCACCTCTTCCCTTTGGCTGAGGTGGGAATAAGCTGTCTGGAAAAAGGCTGACCTTAGGCTAGTCAAGGTAGCAAATAACCTGATAGTCCAGGTTTGGTGAGCGGTGGGCCAGAGGAGCAGGCAGGAGGGTAGGAGCACTCCGTGCAGATTTTGCACCCACAGATCTGGTCCTATTTACAGAACGTTGGGCTGATGGAACATGAGTGCATTGGGGTCATAGCTCCGGTCTTTGTCTGGCCCAGTGATGTTGATTCAGCTGTGTTTCGTTGGTGGTAACGCTGCCTCCCTTTCCTCCAGGCACACTTACATGTTTGGACTCTGCTGCTGTGGCCAAAGCTCTGTTTCAGGGCCAGCATTGCCCCCTGTGGTTGGGATACCCCTGTGTACAACCTTCCCAAAAAAGAAGAAACCAGTGAGACGTGGTGGAGGGACCGCTGAGCTCTTGATGAACCCAGAGGAATAGCTGGAGCGTCTCATCCCTCGCATCAGCAAAGGAACCAGGACGCTTGGCCGGACTGGGGCCAACAGAGGCACATGCAAAAGTACGTGTGCACACACGTGAACATCCTCATTACCCACCCTTTCTTTTCCAAGGCCACTTTGATAAGGAGGCTTCTTTTTCTCCTCCAGAGTTTTGTTAAGAATTGGGAGGTATCCCCTTTCGGGGCGGCTGTTTTAGCTCCCAAGCACCATCCCTGCTCCATTGTTCGAAGCAGCACCATGAAACTTTTGTGCCCCCTTGGTTGAGCTCATGCCCTCCGGCCCCGGGCAGACCGTTCTTCCTGCAATTAGTATTCACGGTTAGCTAAGCAGAACTTCTACAGCACGTCTTCCTTGCTTTGAAGGTTATGTTACATGGTTTCAAAGTGGCCGGAGGAAAGATTCCTATATGAAGAAGATATCTGGGAATACCCATTGTCTTCTTGTGTATTTACTGCTTGCATTTTGGGCAGGATTTCTTTGCTTGTTTATTCAGTGCTTTCTAACATAACACCCAATAAAGTAGGACAGGCAGTAAGAACACAGTGGTTTTAAAAAATTTCCATTGAATTTTGTCCCAGGTTTTCAACGTCTCTCTTGGATTTGGGAGAAGAGGTGGTATTTTTATTTCTTCAGGAAATTTGCATGTGCTGTTCTCAAAGCTTTTGCAGTTTTGCAAATATAGCAAACATATTTTTTCTAATACTTCATGTATGGAGACCTCCATATATTTGATTTTCACTGAAAAGGTCAAAAGTGATGTAACTTTTCACTAGTAGAACTCCTGTTGCTTTGAAGAAAAGGTGATACCACTTTTACCTTTGAGGGTGACTGAGGCAGGAATAGTTTAAAAGGCTTTTCCAGCAGCAGAGCGAAACCTACGCCCAGGACTTCTGCGCTGAAAGGGGATGTCGTCAGTGCCACGGCCCTTCACTGCTGACTGATCACTGATGGGTTCAGGAGATCCACGGTTCTGGAAGGGATCTCGCACCTGGCTGCCTGTTGCTCTGAGATCTGTCTTTCTTCGTATTTACAGGGGAAAATACTGTGGGTGCTTTTCCTCAAGACAAGGACATGTTAGCCACTGGCGGGACATAGGCAACGTCTTGGAAAATCACAGAATGGTTTGGGTTGGAAGGGACCTTAAAGACCATCTTGTTCCAACGCCCTGCCCTGGGCAGGGACACCTCCCACCAGACCAGGTAAATAAAGTAGCCAAAGAGGTGGAGCCCTTTGTCAGTTTTGTGGGTAATCTGAAATAAACCGCTCTTGTACTGTATCTCGTTACAGAATTTTCATGGCCCCCATGAACATTTGCATGGCTTTGATAATAAACCCTGTGGTAAACGAGTGGTGGGACCCCCTGGATTGACCACCCCTTCTCCCTGAGATACAGTGATGGCTGTAAGAGAAGCAGCAAGTTTTGTTTTGGAATTTCTCTGGCTTATCCTCTGCCATTGAGAAAGAAAAGTAAAAATATTTTGAATATTACTTAGGTAAGAATGATTTTGTTAACGCATATATCAGAGTAGATACAATAAAGGTACAGAAACTTGCTAACACCACTGGTGTGTCTGTAGTAAATGACTTTGTTCCATGTTTGTTCTAGGTCACATTCAGATGATCTCTACTGTCCTGTCTTGTTTTCATTTAAAATGACATGTGTGAAGTGGGTTGGGAACAGGATTTCCTACAAGAGACACGGGGAAGACTTAGGACGAACAAAAAGATATTCTGAAGGATGGTGACGTGGCCAACACGTGGCATAAACGCCTCCTTTGCTAAACAGATCTCCAGGTCGAAGCTTCTGCTTGTGTAAAATGGTGTAAGAATGCGGGGCCTCTCAGAGCCTGGGGACACGAGCACTTGGGTGAAGATTTGCTTAGATGCAAATGAAGTTCCTGGACGAGCCCAGCCCCGGGAGCCCCCGGAGGCTCGTGTTGTTGGGTCCGGCTTGAGGAGCGGTGGAAGCTGAACTTGAAATTTTACATCCAGTTCTAAAAGGCATTGATTTTTCATTTCACGTATATTTGTTTTCCCTTATTAACTCAAGTTTTATCAGGAGCAATTTATTTTTCAGACTTTTTAGACTAACGTTGGTGCCAAACGGAGGATGACATCCATCTCCCGTGCGTATCGGAGCACACGCTCTCTGCTCCGGACCCAGCAACACCTTGGGAATTTTTTCGATACGCAAGCATAGAAATGTTTTCTGTACGCAAGTAGCTTATGAATTGCCCGGTGAACGTTGTTGGATGCGGTGCGCATCCGTGTTGCTATATCCAAAATATCAGGCAAATGTTAACCAATGCTTCACTCCTGGCCGGGGCGGCCGTGACGGAGAGCAGCAGGGAGCAGCACGGGGCTGTGCAGACCTCGGTTCTCTCTGCAGCAACGTCTAATACTCCCAGAGGCTCCGTCAAAGAAAATTTCGCTGCGATACCACGAGCCAAACAACTTCTCTTTCTTTACTGGTTTGCAGCGTGTTATTCACTGGTTGCTTTTACCCCCTATTCTAGAAATAACTGCTCTTCAAGAATATCACTTTTATTACGGTATCTATTCTAGAAATTGCTGCTTTTCAAGAACATCACTTTTATTATAGCAACGGATTCTGGACTTTTTATTCAAGCAACACTTGAAATGGACGTTTATGGATTTGTCCTAAAAAATGCCGGGTGATTTGGGTGTTCTTTGGGCTGAAGAGCAATAACCACTGTTGGCAATAAAACCTCTTGATTGCGGTCACAGGGTTTGGGAAAGGGTCTCTAGCTGTAAAACATTTTTTTGTTGTTGTTGTCGCCATGCTTGAAATGATCTGTGAAATAAATTGTTTTAATGGATCAAATTATTGGGACATTTAATTTTGGCTGTGGCCTGCCAGTGTGCAAATGGCCCTTGAGGAAAGTTGGTTCTCTTAACAGCTAAACTTTAAAAAAGGGATTATTGTATTAGCCTGTATGGTGGAGGCAAAAGTATAGTTTACCTGGCAGGATTTAAATGGATAGTTATGAGTTCACCGTGACCAAAATATCAGTGAAAGTGAATCACAGGTGATCACTTTTTCTAATGTAAATCATTTAACATCGGTAATTTTCCTCTGTTGCCAATGCCATTAGTTATTTCAGAGGCAAAAAAAAAAAGGATGTTTTACTTACTTTTTTTTTTTTATTTTACTAGGTACCCATAGCTTAACTTAATGATTTGTATAAGTGATAGTAATTGCTGAAACTACAGTTGAGTATTATTAGCTATAAAATGAACACGGTTATATGTCCAACACAACTAGCAAGGAACAGAAATGCAGTTGTATCCAAGAGAAAATAATTACAGCAATAATCAGTGTAATTCATGATAATGGCTGAATTGAATTTCACACCATAGCTCCAAGCACTTACATTTAATGAATGTAGTTTGTGCTTGTTTACTAAAAAGGTTTTTAGCAGAAAATCGATAATGTAACTTCAGTGTTTCTAATTGCAAATGCAATTTTTTTTAAAAGTAGTGGCTCAATAAGGATTTTGTAGGGAAAATTAAGGTATGTAAGTACAGCAAAAGCTGTTACTTTAATTAGGCTACCTGTACATTAGTGGTATAGTTCCTTAATATTTATTTATTACTACATATTGATTAAAATTGGTTTGTATTCCGTTTTTAAGACTAGCTAATGTAATGAATGTTGAAACTTTTCAGTAAGTGCTGGCTGTGACTAACTATATCACTTTATAATGGGACTGTCCGCATAAAGAGGTGTTTTTACCTTTAAAAGCCTTATCATAAGAGCAGGGGAACAGAGGCTGGTCTGCAAAGGTGCTTTCTGCACAGTGAATACAAAGAGTTGCCGGTCCTTTACCTGCAATAGCAAAATAAATAAAGTGATTGGCAGTTGGTGGTATAATTGTAATTACTTAATTGGCCCAAGCGTATTCTTGCCCTCATTTCCTATGAAGAAAACTGTTAATTTTTAAAATGACAGTGAAGCTGAGGAATGTAATGCCAAAGTGAAGATTTCCTTTCCTTAGCCTTGCGATCTCCACTGTGATCTCCTAGAACTTTCGGGGCAAGCAGGTTGGCTGTGGTACGTAGAGGTTATTAAGATAGACAACTCCAACAAAACCAACCGTAAATAAACCCAGGGACTGATATATAGGAATAAATCCCACAGTCCTAATTTACTGAAGTCAACAGTAAATGTACAAATGTCTTAACTGGTGGAGCATGATGGCTGGTGTACGTCTGAGGAGTATGAAGGAGGTAGGAGTGAAGGTAGAGCACTTAGAAAACCAAAGGGAAGATGGAGAAACACTGTTGGAGAAACACTGTTGGTGAAACACTGTCCCAGGTTGCCCAGAGAGGTGGTGGAGGCCCGATCCCTGGAGACATTCAAGGCCGGGCTGGATGAGGCTCTGAGCAACCTGATCGAGTTGAAGATGTCCCTGCTCACTGCAGGGGGGTTGGACTAGATGGCCTTGAAAGGTCCCTTCCAACCCAACACATTCTATGATTCTATGGAGCCCTCAGGGGTGGGTTTTCTGGGGCTCAGCTACACGCAAACAGAAGTTGCTTTCACCTGTGGGGTCTTTTTTGCTCTTGGAGACATAGGCCCAAGTGCTACACTGATGGGAAGACCTGCGAAACTCTTACGAACTTTCCCGTACAAGTAACTGAACCACCTTTATAGTCTGCAGGGACAGTCTTCCACGTGTTAAAAATCACGGCTAGTTGAGGTGCTTTATCATAGAATCATAGAAGGGGTTGGGTTGGAAGGGACCTTGAAAGGTCATCTGGTCCAACCCCCCTGCCATGAGTGGGGACATCTTCACATTGACGAGAAGAAAGTCATTAAGTCCCCGATCGTACAAAACCAAGCTGATTTTCCAGCAGGAGGGACGTCACTGCCCAACCAACAGCAATAATATGGTAACCAGCCTTAAAACGTGGCAGCAAATTAAGTGAGATTCATCGGGAAAATATTAAGACATACGGAAGGGTTTAAAAAATAAACCTGGATCACTCAAGATTTGTGCTCTGATTATTTTCTGCGGCTACCTGCCCTCACCGCTAGCACCAGCATCGCATTTTCTGCTGGGTTCAGTGAGGCATTTTACTCTACAAAAACAACTAGCTCCTTTCCAACCAATGATTACTTGTAATTATGCTTTCCCCTGCTATTATTCTAATAGACTGTCATGCTGCACAGAGGAGGCGTTTGGAGGCTGCTTTTACGGATGGACTGTTGGAACACTTAATATAGCTCTATTTTTGAATTATCAGGTTCTATCCTTTTGAAGTCTGTGTTAGTGGAACTCCTATTTATGAAATGTGCTGTGCTTAAAGGTTTGCTATTGATGAAGAGGTCCAACAGAGGCCTTTATCGTAAGTACTGTAGCATTCTCCCCGAGAAATAAATAGCCTTGCTAAAAGGTATGTTGTGTACCAAGGTTGCAAATTACCAGCCAAGCACCTTATAACTGTATACTTCAAAAATACCTTTCTGCTTTCTGTTTGTTCTCGTTTTCCGCAACATGAGCGGTGTTTTTAAAAACGCATAAGGAAAAAAACCCACCCCAATCTGTTAGCTCTTTAATTGGGCTGCGTGTTCCCAGTGTAACTCTTTAATATACATATATATCTTAGCGGAAGGAGCTGTTTGCAGGCGTGTCGTTCTCTGCGTTGAGTACTGGGGGTTTTGAGGGAGCTTTTCGGCTCCCACTCAATGAGCGATTGGAATTGCTGATTTTTCGCAGCATTCCATCACTGTGGCAGTGATGCCAATGCCTCCAAAGCTCTGAGCTGGGGATTACTACCCAATTATTAAGGTAACAATAATGAGAACGATGTCATACATACAGAAAAGAAGAAAAAAAAAAAAAAATCGGGTATTGTCACAGTCACTGAAAGTTTACAGCCAAACACCAGGTAGGAGGGATCTTTGTAGCTTCGTTTCCTTTGGTGTGGAAATGGCCGGGAGCTCAGCCGTGCAAGGTTCTGCCGGCTCTTCTTCCCTTTTGGAATCGTCTCCCAAACCTGCTCTGTAATTCTGGTATTTACCACTGCCCCGTACCTTCAGCTCTTTGGACCTAAAGCCAAAGTGCGCCGATGATACGGTGCACGTTGATTTCTCTGTCTGCCCCTGAGTTGTACCCTGCTTTAGGACCAGCATAAATCAGAAGAAAGCTATGCCAGCGGAATTTATTTCAAAAATTAAAAGAAATATTAATTTTTCATTATTTACTTCTCTATTTTCACAACACGCTGACCTCTGTGGAAGGTGCTACATCCAGCCGTGCCTTTCCTCTCCTGGGGACCGTATCCTTAGGCTGCCTTTGTCGGTCTGGGGGGCTGTGCCGGGGCCGGGGACCCGAGCTCCCGGCGTCTCCAGGGACCTGGGGCTGGCGAGAGACCCCGGCGTGGGCTGCTCCTGAGGGGGCGAGGTGTGGGGGTGCCGTGGTTCGGGCCTCAAACCAGGGCAGGGGGGCGAGAGCAGCGCTGAGGAAAGGCGAGGGCGCCTGGAGATGCAAATGTAGGGGTGATGCTGCCTGACGGAGGGGGTTCACATTTAACGCAACAAATAAGGCAAGTCTCGCTCTAAAGTGTTTATCCGGAGTTTTTCGTTTGGAACCGTAATGTATCAGAACCTTGACTTTGTACTCCCTAATTCATCTTTACTTATGTATTTTACTATTACCGATAGCTTTCCCCTTAAGCCTGTCTATTTGCTAGTAGATTTGACAGATGACAGCTACTCTTCGGGATGGTAGATGGCGTTTGTGCGGCTATGATGCCAGGAGCGTTCTGAGCGCTGGTGTTGCATATTTATTGATCTCCATATTCCCAATAATCTGATGCACGTCACATTTGACAACATTATGTGGAGAGGTCAGCTGTATGGGGCTAATGAAACTGTTTCAAAGATGGATGTTGTTTTCCACAACATTAACCTTGCAAATAGCTGTCACTAGTGCATTTCACTATGGGGCCCGGCGTTTGAGAACCTCCCTTTTTTTTATTGTTGATGTTAACATTAAACAAAACCTGGAGCCATTAAATCTCAGTATTTATATACGATAGAAAACGTGGCCGACATGGCATCGCTCCAAATGAAAATCTTATTAACAGCATACGGTGCTCGTGGCAAAGTCCCCAACAATCCGAAAATTGGTTTGGCTGTCTGAAATGTTTGACAGATTGGCTAAGGATGGTGTAAAAGGACCGAACAGGGAACGGCTGAATTCTAAGGATTAAAGCGGCAAATAGAAAACCCTGATGTAATCAAAAAGCGTGTTGCACTTTTCATATTTTACTGCAATATTTCTCTTCTCACCAGGAGCTTGTTACATCCAGGGCGATATAAAATTTAGATTACGCTTTTATTTTAAAATTATTTCGCTAGCATGTGCAATGTTACGAGGAAGCACTCGATTTCTGAAGAGGTCTCTTGAAGTTCTTTTTCCTTGAAAAATACTGTTACGGTGATTTAAATATTTAATTGCAGGTTTTCTGCTGTCGTGCGGAGGCACTTCAAAACAGGAGTCCTAAGGGCGATAAAAATAATCCTTGGAGGCCCCTTTTCCACGTTACAGGGTTTTAGAACAGTTGTAGTAACTCTTTTTTGATGCCATACTGCATCTTTTGTAATGTAAATTTTGCACGTACCTACAGAGCACAATTCCAAATATGAATTTGATAGGCAAGCGATTTAGAAAATGCTCGTGTTGGCCATCTGAGTGGTGAAGTGCCACATATTTTCACGGCGTCTTCTGGGACTTCGGTGCTTTTTAAAGTGAGAAGGAAAAAAACAAACAAAAACCCAACCCCCGTCCTGGGTTGGGAAACCCGTGATTGCGTTTTAATATTTTAAAGTGCAGTCGGTAAATGTTAAGAGAAAGCCCGTTCGCAGAGGGTGGGATTCTGGCCGCGCAGAGGGGCTGTTAGGAGTAAAGGTCAGAATGACGGCGATAAGGACAGCGGAACGTGGTCTCGCAAGGTCTTTAAGGTGATGCAAGCTGGAGCTGCTCGACGTCTCTGTGGAGCAATAGGTTCTGAGGCTGCTCTGCAGCATGCCCTACTCGCCAGCTGTCGGTGCAGTCCTATTAGGCGACAGTTCTGTTATTTAAAGTTGCTTTAATATAGCCATGAGCGCCCGTCCGGGCTCTGCTCGCTTCTAGGTGAGACTTGCCCCTGCGAAAGGTGGTGGTGGGTGTTTGGATCGTGAGCTGATAAAGGCACCCGAAGGGCATCCCCCCGTTGAGCTTCGTGAGCTTCAGATCATGCCCTCAAATGAACACCCGAAATTAAAGGGTAAAAAAGGTCAGCTGAGATGGAAAAGACCTAAGGCAACCCTTTTAAACACGCTGTCTAGGACGAGCTTATAATAGGTCATGATTCATTTAACTAATCGTAAACTGTCCAAAAGTTAACCGTTGTCTCTAATCCAGTCACCTGGACTCTCTGAGCACTCGGAGGGGAGAGGCAGCTTTGAGGGGCAGCGCATGGGTGAGGACGGGAGGAGACGTTGTCTGGAGGCATCTCGTGACTAGAGATGTAGAAGGGCTAAGGCAGATGCTTAACTTTTAGACCAAAAGGCCAATGAGGCTTTTTTTTGGAGGTCTAAAAAAGCCACCACCCCAGTAAACTACAAGAATATTTGTTTCTATAGAAACTTCCAGATAACATGTTCTTCGGGCTCCTTTTGAGAATTTTCTTAAGACGAGGCCAGAAAGGAAAAGGGATGTACTTTTTATTTCTGATTTATTTTATTGCGCGTGTTCCAATATGCAATTTGTTTCCTAAAAGTTTGTTAAGAATGCAAATATTCACAAGTCATAAAAAGAAGGTCTCTTCCCTCAATTTCTGGCAGTTTCTTTGGTGTCTGCGTTATTTATTTAGTGACTTAGTATAGGGTCATGGAGAGTTTCTCCAGAAGTACAAGCTAATGCCAAGTGCATGTTGTAAGGGGAGTTAAAACAGATGATTTATATTTATAACATCACTTAGTAACGCTTAGCACTGTTAATTAAAAAAACATCCTCCTGTAATAATTCTCAGGTTGCACAGTATCGTTATCGTATGAAGCTGGGCAAAAATGTAATACACTCCTCTAACATGATTCCTGATATTGCTAAGCTCACGTGCTAGAAAATATTAAGCGCTCACCAAAAACGAATCAACAGAAAAAAACCTTTTACTCTAAAAGCTAATGAGGTATGATTTCTTTTTATTTGTCTTTTGGGTTTAAAGCCTCCAGGCCTCATTTTCAAACTCTTTTCTGAAGCCAGGAATGCTAGTTTATTTTCTAAAGAAAATAGAGAGAGGTCAGCAGAGCCTCTCACAAACATAAAGGCTCCAGGAGCTTGGGCTTTAAGATTTCAAGTGATTACGACACAAATGGCTCGAGCACTGTCAGAAATGCTTTAGTTTTTGTTTTTTAAAAAAAATATATATTCTCTTTAAAGATGTGATGGGTGGGTCTCCTTGCTGTGGAAATATGCCTTTCTGTAGTCGGAGGCACGATGCTACCACAACGATCAAGCCGTTGACTATCTAATGCTCCCGATCTGTCGTGGGACTGGGAGCAAGGACCATGTTTTTTTTTGCTTGGCTTTGCCATTATGACCTGGGATATTTTTTTCCCCTCTTATTTTCCACGAAGCAGAAATTCCACAGCTAGCAGCTGGAGCCTGGCTGTTCCCCTGGGCAAGCACAGTTTGGGGAGGGTGGCCGCGTGGCCAATAGCGCGTAAAGGTAGGGCTTGGCCAGAATTACTGGTCTCATGCCTGGTGTGAAGGATGAGGTATCTGTTTGCAGATGGGTCCTTTGGCCTTGGCTGCCATCTGGAGCAAGGCTAGGAGTTGTATCTCTGTGTCAATAATCAGGTGCTGCGATGCTCTGCCACTACATCCTTAAAGACTGAGAAATACCTGACCTTAATATCACTAATGCCTTCAAAATAATGCTTAAGTGGGACTTCAGGGGTGGAATAAGTCTAGTTCTAGACCTCTGGACAGAAGCAAATTTAATCCTTAGGGAACCTCATCTGTGCCTCAGAACTGCAAAGTGCTGTGCACTCTACCCTGATTGTTCGGTAACTTGCAGAAATGAGCCCGTATAAAGCATTAAAGAACTTCAGGGCCCTGCGTTTGATTGCGTGGAGTTAGAGAGAGAGAGGAGAGACGCGAATAGCAGCCACAGGACCTAGGCTGCAGACCTGAATTATTGGGGATTTCTAAGCAGAAACTCCTACCTGCTGGGAGAAGTGGAAGTGCTGCTGGGGTGAGGATTGCAGGATTTGTGGCGGAGTCCTCGAGACCCGGAAAAGCTAATTGTTCAAAAAGGCAGGATTGATTAGTCGCGTGTTTAAAAAATGACGTGTGAACTTCTTTTTATGGTCAAGTGTAAGAGCACAACCGCGTGAATCCTGCGCTTTGCGATTTCTCCTTGGCATCATCTCAAGGATGCCCATCTGGTACCCACTCATGGGTGCTCAGATCCGCTGGGTGCTTTGCTCCTGGGCATCGGCTCGAGGATCGGGACCTGGCAGTCAGGGGAGAGCACAGGCTGATCCCATCTCTGATGGAAGAGGGTCTTCTCCGTTTATGTGTGTGTCAGGGATGCTTTTCATTGGATAAAGAGGATTTAAGGAGGCCACACATGTATGTGCTTGCATGACATCAACACAAATTGCCCCGAATTTTAAATTAAAAATATATTTTTTTTGAAAGTTGCAAAATGCGAGTTAAAATATTGTCAGCTTTGACTGGATTGTATGTTTTTAGCCTGGTTGTCTGAAGACTTGAAGCTT
Organism: Larus michahellis; assembly: GCF_964199755.1. Classification (NCBI taxonomy): domain Eukaryota; kingdom Metazoa; phylum Chordata; class Aves; order Charadriiformes; family Laridae; genus Larus; species Larus michahellis. The sequence goes on from NC_133901.1 coordinate 68,955,111, forward strand.
GTTCTCCAAGGGCGGTGTGGGACAGGGAGTTGAGCAGATGCAGACATGCTGGGGATCATGTTGGGAAGGACACAAGCCATGAGTCTGCGTGGCCTCAGCTTTTCTTGTTCTACTGTTAAGGAAAAGTGTGTTGTTATTTTCACGCCATTTTATATCTCAGTAGTAGTTGAATTTAACATACTATGCTGCGATATGGCATTGTGTTACAACTACAACATAGCTGTAATATTCCATTAATTTCATATATATATATATGTTTAAATCCTCAAAGGCTAACTAGGACTGCTTGAAACATTATTCTTTTGCTAATTAATTATTCTTTTGCAAATTAAAGTATCTCCTATTTGGTTTACGGTGAAATGCCTTACCATCTCATTCCCTTCAGTTTTGGGAAGAAAATGCCTAATGTGAAACGAAGATGCTGGTTTTGGCCAACTGGTTCAGAGGAAAGTATGAAGGGCCCATTTATGGGGAATAATCTGCCTACAAGGTAGATCCTCCCTAAGACTTATAGACCAACTGAAATCCTGTGAACCAGGACCGGACATTACTTCAGAACCATTTACTACTGATGGGTGAGGGCAGCAAATTTTAAGCAGCCTTTTAGAAGTTAGAAAACATGCAGAAGATGGGAAGAGAAGACTTGCTCTTCACATCTGTGAGTGAAATAAGGGCTTCTGCCAGCTCCATGCTCAACAGAGAGTGAAGGTGAAGACCCAATGTGGACTTCAGTAGGGTCTTCATGAGCCAGTGACATGGGGCACAGAGGGAGTGTGGCAGAAGCTCTGGTGGAAGTGGACCGATGGTGATGCTGCTGCTAGCACTCATGTAAAGTTAGGGGAGCAAAGTAACACTCTGAGATGACAGAGTACAACAGAAAAAGACCTGCTGTGGCCGTTGGGATGTCTGCATCATCCGTGTCACGCTCAGAGGCTGGGATCAAGGGCGGTTCACCAGCCAGGTGTAAAGGCAGGGGAGGAGGAAGGAGAGGAGAGGGAAGCAGGAGACTGTGGGAGATCTTTGCACGTGTCCTCTTTCCACGCAGCTCGGTTTTAGAAACTGAGCCCCTGTAACGGGGACAGTATAATGCAAAGAATTGCAGCACTGGCTTTCTGTTGGCGTTTTTTCTCTCTGATACCACTAATGGTTGGGTCTACAAGTGCAACGGGTGCTCCCAGGCGCCTGGAGCCCCGCTCTGATGAGCACAGTAACGCAGAACAGGAGGTGCAGACAGGCTCCCGTCCTGCCGCAGCCCGCCTTGGCCAGGATGGGACCTGGGCGTGCAGAAATGACCGGGATGGAGCCGCGGCTGAGGGTGGCTCCGGTGCCGCAGGGACGGGCTCACGCTGAAACCCAGCAGAGATGGACCAGGGCTTCACCACCACCTGCCTCCCGCCGTGGAAATGCAAAACGTTTGTGCGTTATTGGGTTTGGTTTTTCAGTATTGCAGCCTGTTTATAGTTAGCAATTGCGTCAAACTGGCTCTTAAATGCGGGTTAAAGGCCTTGATGAAATACAGAACACCTCAAAAAGACAACCTAAATTTTTGCCGCTTTAAACTTTGCATGGCTGGCATGCTAGAACAGCCACCCAGGTTAATGAGCTGCGAGTTTAAATAGCAATTGAAGAAGTCGGTTATAAATATAAAGCAGTTTGCTTTTTGCCTTCCTGTTGCTTTCCCGGGCTTCCGAAGGCCTTCCACTGATGGAGAGCTTTTAATTTCAGATTTTGGCCCCCACCACAGGTGATAAACAAAGGTTTCCCATTGCTATGACTCGGGTCAGTGCTGTAGCCTTAGCGTCAATCCCGCTGCCTGTAATTACACACAAAAGGTTACCGGGATCCGCAGCTAATTTGCAGCCTCTGTTTAGCAGAATTTAATAGCAGGTATTACTGGTGCAGCAGTAATTAAGGACCTTTGTCAATAAGACGGAATAGATGGCCACACTTTGTTGTAATCAGTGGACTCTTGAGAACCCAGAGGAGTGAAAAGCAGTGAGAGGAGCAATCCATTTTGCGAATAACATGGCTGTCCTTTCACCCCCCCACTCCCTCCCCCCTCCTGAAACCAGCAATGGAATAATAATTCCCCAGGCAATGAAAGTACAGGAATAAAAGTACTTACCCTCCAGCCTGTGATTTTTTTTTTTTTTTTTTTACTTTTTATTTACTCTACTGTGCTTTTTATTTGCTTCGGGCTGCATTTGATGAAGTATTGTTTAAACAGCGCCGAGCAAAATGGATATAGGGAGATGGAAAATAGAAAGAGGAGGAATTTTAACCAGGTGGATATATGCATTTGCCTTTAAGGTGGACGGCGTTCGGTTTATCAATTATTTCCTTTGGATTTTTAAAAAAAGAGAAAGAAATGACAAAAACAAGTGGCTTGGTGAAGAGGTGGAGAGAGTCATTTAGAGCTGCCTCTGCACAGAGCCGTTCAGCTGTAAATGGGTCGCAAACAACGAGCGAGAAGTGAACTTGGTGTAGCATTGTAACCCCCTCTTCTTCCTCCACCCCCCCCCCCCCCATCATCACTAATGTACCAATGAATGGCCTGGCACAAGGCTGAGAGCCCGGACACACACACACACACACACACACACTCACACACAACACACTCACACACGCGATGGGGGGAGCGCGGGGAGGCTGGCATGACACAATTCAAAGAGTGCTTTAAGGTGTACACTCCTTTCAGTAATTGGTGAAGAAGCTGCATTTCACTCACTGATTTCCTGCCTTTTTACAGGTTTTAACAAGCATGATGCTTTTAATAGCGGTTTGAGTACTGGCTCTTTATGAAGGCTCTCTTTTTTAAAGCAGCTTTAACTATACCCTTTCTGTCAGTAATGTCTGAAAAACTTCTACCTTTAATCATTCCTGGATCAGGCAGCAAACAAGCAGCTCCTTTTCCTTTTTCAATTACATGCTGGATATTCAGCACACATATAAAAAAAGGGGGGGAAAAAAAAAAAAAGCAGCATCTTGAGCCTATCATGTATTAAATGCAGCTCTTTGCTGCTGCATTAAAATAACACCAAGGATCTGGCTTCGGCCAACAAAAGCCAGAAATATTAAGTAAAAGCTGCAGTCCTCTTTTTTATCTGCTCCATTGTGGTAAGGCATTGTAGCACTCTTAAAACAGTCGGACTTTTTCTATGCCTTATGGGCGATGATACTTAGCTAAGAGATCCTGACCTTTCTGATTCCGAGACCCACAGCAAATTTTTTACGGCATCTTATGGACGGGCTCCGCGTGGTGCTGTTCCCGTGAGGCGGTGCATTTATTTTTTTTTTGAACTGCTAATTCGAGAAGGGAGGGAGGTAACAGCAAACTGGGGCTCTGGCTGAGTTTGTTTTGAAGGTCCACATCTTGATGGAGGTCCGCATCTTGATGGAGGTCCGCATCTTGATGAGGCTATTCATATAGGAAGATGAGGCGAGTGGTCCTTAGTGGACACTTGCCCACAATAAAAAGAAAAGAAAGGGATCAGATCAAGGGAGGCCCAGGCTTAAAATACTAAGGAGGTTGAAGCTCAGGGCTGGTATGAATCAGCAGGGAAACACCAGGAAATATCTTCCCAGATGTTGGTCATCCTTAAAGTATTTCTCTGGGACTTAGGCAGATTAAATCTGCACAAGGAGAGCGTAGTTGACTCAATGGAGTCTTCTGGTCTTCTCTCCTCCTTGCTTGCAGAAAACACCAGGTGGGATATACATACATACATACATACATATATATATATATATTTATATATTCCAGCTCCAGTGGAAAGCCTGGTCTGAAAGGAAGGGGTCAGTCTGGATTGATCTAACGGTGCTGGAGAAGTTAATTCCACAGCCAAATCTCTAGTGCCCAGCACTCGGGTGTTTTACCCCGGCGATGGTGAGTGGTATGAGCTCACAGGGTACGGTTGCGTTGGTGCTTCATGGGCAGAGTTACTTTGAAGGCTCAGTCTGTGTCTTTGAATTGCTTGCAGAGCGGGAGCTGATTTGCACTGATTTCATCTCCAGCCCTGGACACAAGTTCACTGCAGTATTTCAGTCTGAAACTACAGGGAGAGAAGAGGAAGAGAGAAAAACACTTCTCAGTAAGCACTGCGCACGATGCTTCCGACACCGTTGATCGTCCTGACGGACCAAAAAGCCCTCTTCCCACCTCCTAAGATTTCATACAATTCGAGGAGTATGAAGCTAATACCCTCAAAGGATATTAGCTTCATGAGGCAGTATCATAGGTGGACTTGTGAATCCTTTTAGTAAAATGCAGAAAAACGGTCATGGCTGTAGGATGGAATGGGAAAACCCCCAACCCTTGTTGAAGGGCCACAAGGTTATAATTTCACATGTAAATACATACGGGATGAGGACTGCTTTGGGCTAGTGATGGTTTTGAACATTTTAGCGCTTTCATACCATTCTCCCATTGAACCAGCCCTCAGTGGTGTTCGTTGGCAGAGCTCAGCTGAACCCAGCTGAAGACCCGGTTCATTGTTTTGGATTCAGATGATGGGTCTGAGGAAGTAAGAAACAATAATCTCTTTTTCGAGGAGGAGACTGAGGAATTGAGTCTGAGTGTCTTATATCGCTGTCAATAGCTCTGCTTGCATAGGCGAGCAGCTGCCGGAGTATCAGTTCGTAATCGGGCCAAGGGAAACTAAATGCTAGTTGTGCAGAAAGTGCTGGGAATCGTATTCAGTATTTTCAAGTCAATAGTATGGTGCCATACTATTGCCATATTTGTTATTTCTGCCAACAGAAGACCAACAAGCCATGGAAAATGCAGAGGAGATTCTGGAATGTGTTAGAGAAGGGAAGAGACGACGGACACAGCCTTTTGGTGACTATAGTTTACAGCAGCGTGTGACAGTCTTTTATAGGAAAAGGGGGTGTGCTTGATTGAGTAGAAGTAGAATCTGAATAGAAACTTCTCAAAAGTAAAGTTTTTAGTAAAGACTTTGATGACACCAAGGTGGAAAATTTTGTACAGCGTTTTCCTTTTGACAGGTTTAGTTTATTCTGCAATAGAGAAAAATGAAGAGATAACGTCAATGGAAAAGAATGTTGTTGCAGGATAACGGTGTCCTGCTGCTACCCAAAATGTCCAAGGCTAATCCAGGACATTTATTTTCCAAGCAGGAGCCATTGATCTGGAAGGATGTTTGACTGTTTTGTCAAGCAACCCTGCAGGTACTATACACAGATATAAGATCTTGTGATGGTGAATTAGAGTAGATCAACTAATTTCTGTATTGATGGGGATCTAAAGTAATCTGGGATGATGACTGTGATGAGGCTGAAAAAACAGGGCTGATTTCTGGTCTTACGACGTTGCCACTTAGAGCTAATGGAATCTGGTTTTCCTGTGCGGGTACAAAGGGCAGAATACAGCCAGATGTCCCCCAACCTGATCAGAAGGGCGAAGTACACCTGATCTGTTCAGGATTGTTCTTCTTCTGAAGCTTTGTCCGTAAGAGCCAGAAGGCAAAAGATAAATACGAAGGTCTGAGGTTCAAAGGTTAGTTATTTTCCTTAAGGGAAAATGTATCTCCTGCAAGAACAGTTGAAGGTCAGTGTTCGATAGGTCACACTGTTTAACCTTTCTTTGGTGCTATTTGGTCATTTGATATCCAAGCCACTTCCCTGTAAATGCAAAGCATGTTACGTACAATTTCCATAGGTACAAACACGTGTGCTAGAAACGTGACAGAAGAAAGAACAACATGTGTCTAATGAACTTGCTGGAGAAAGGTTCATCTCAAGGTAAATTTTTTATGGTCTGTGAACAAAGTCTGATGTCATTCCTCTTTTGTTTCACTCCTCTTCCCACCTGGTTTGCACCTAGTAGTAGTTGATGTGAAAGGCAAGAGGCCGGGGCTGACTGCAGCCCTTTGGCTGAACAGCTCGGCCATTGTTCCTGCCAGGTGTGTCCCCCAGCGCGTCCCCTGCCTCAGCCCACTGCCAAAGTCCAATGCAGCATGTCCCGAATCCATAAAACTCCCACTTCTGCGTGTTGTACCAACTTTCCTGTTCTTTGCGTTTCAAGGCGTTGATGTCCTGTTTGAACCCTGTGCTGGGTGATGCCCCGCACTGTCCGTATTGCACCTCCCCTATGGGGACAGGCTGAGAGAGTTGGGGGGGTTCAGCCTGGAGAAGAGAAGGGTCCGGGGAGACCTTAGACCCCCTTCCAGTCCCTAAAGGGGCTCCAGGAAAGCTGGGGAGGGACTCTGGGTCAGGGAGAGGAGCCATAGGATGAGGGGGAATGGTTTCAAACTGAAAGAGGGGAGATTTAGATTAGATATTAGGAAGAACAACTTTGCTGTGAGGGTGGTGAGCCCCTGGCCCAGGTTGCCCAGAGAAGCTGTGGCTGCCCCATCCCTGGAGGGGTTCAAGGCCAGGTTGGACGGGGCTTGGAGCAACCTGGTGTGGTGGGAGGTGTCCCTGCCCAGGGCAGGGGGGTGGCACTGGATGGTCTTTAATGCCCCTTCCAACTCTAACCATTCTATGATTCTATGATTAGGCTGGTGTGGTGAACATGCATGTGAACCTACCCTGGTTTTAACATGAAGATAACATACAGTGTGAACACACAGCCAAGAGTCTGCAGGCCAGCTTCTCTGTGGGGGAGGAACAGCGTGAAGAACTGAGGTATGTCATGCACTAAACTCCACTCAGGCTGTGGTTTCCAGTGTCAGCAGAGAAGTCCCTATGGTCCAGTTGGAATTTCACAAGTGCTCCTAGTTTCTAAGAGAGTTTTGCCTGTGAGTGTTTGTGCTCATGCATGTGTTAGCAATGGATTACTCATTCTGACTAAAATGGCCCCCAAACCTATAAAATAGCTGAGCATATGTTTGAGGGAAAAAATTAACTGGTACCGTCTAATCTGAATGTCCTCAACTGCTGTTAGTATCGGTAGGAATGGAAGATTCCCTTCGCAGGGTTTGTCCTCAAAAAAATATAAACAGACTTGAGCTTAAAAGAGGGACACGATCCCCTCAAGACCTCTGGGACCTGTACAACCTACAGCGCAGGTAGGGATTGTACTAAGGGGCTCAGTTTTGAACAGAGCTGCTTTTGGAGTGGGTTGAATTTTGGATGGCTCAGATCTTGTAGGTTTGCCCATGTTTACCAAAAGGAAAGGAAACGTTGATTTGGCCAAGAATTCTACACTGTCATCTAATCGGTTTCAGCTTTCAGAGTCCTTCGTTGAACTTCAGTGTGTTCCCCAGACGGAAATGGCACTGTCAGCTAATTTACAAGGATGGTTTGTGTCAAACCACAGAGATATGGCCAGTCTTGCTTCCTTCTGCAGTGTGTTGGGATCAGAGCTGAGGAGCTGGGGCCAGATCTACCCCTCAACCTGCTGGTCTTATCCGTGCAAGGATTTTTTTTTTCATCTTTTTTTTTTTTTTCCCCCCAATCCTGCATTTTTAATATAAATAAAAAACTTGATCTCTGCCACTGGGAAACTGCATCCCATTTTTTTTCCAAACAGAAAAATGGGAATAGGTTTCCTTTAACTAGTGGAAGGGTCTAGACTCTAAAAAGGTTTTTATTATTGTGCGCCCGGGGTCCTTAGTTTTAGACATTTATCTTCTGGCGAACCAGTAGGGAACTAGAAAGGCAGTATTTTGCAACTCCTAGACCCCCAGCTCTAAATAATGACTCAAAGCTGAAATTGAAGCAGGTGCATCATCTTCTTCATTGTGTCACTTTTAGCACAGACATTATACTTTATGGGCTTCCACTATCAAAATAGTTTGTGCAACGGACCCTAAAAATGGTGATGCATCAATCAATCCGTCAAGCTTTATTGCTTCAACTTTCTTTACAGAAGGCTTATAAGCCATATTATAATACATGATAAGAAACACAACAGAATACAAATGCATTGTAATGCAGTACCATTTCCGTGTATTTACGTCGAGGTCTGTAGCTGCACTCCTAGGAATATCCCAGAGCATCAGTCACACCGAGCCGAATGCATCCCTGGTGTAACCTCATCGATTCTGCCCCGCCAGACCAGCTCGGAGGGACAGATTCAGCCAGCCGTGGTGACTTGCACTGGCTCCTGGGGTAAGCCATGCTCTGGCTGTTCTGGAGAACGGGGTGGGACTTGGTGTTTAAAGAGAAAAATGGAGTGGGGTGGCCAGGCAGGCAACCAAGCTGGTTTTTCTGCAGAGCCGTGGGGTCTTCATCCATCAGCGGGACATTTTTGTGTTCTGGATTTGGGATGCGTGATGGGTGCCCCCTGCTCCTGCCCCCTGAACTTTTAGTCCACATCAGGAGGTCCTCGTGTATAGCAGTTCTTAATGGGAACAGCCAGGGCTCCCTTTGCCCTTTCCAGTTGTTTGGCTGCTTTGGTGTGGAGGCATCTCATGGACTTTGCGTAAACCATATGTGTGGGCATTAGTTTTCACAGAATCACTGAATGACAGACTCGCAGGGGTTGGAAGGGACCTTTGGAGATCTAGAGCAGGCTGGACAGGAACGTGTCCGGGTGGGTTTTGAATATCTGTAGAGAATCACAGAATCACAGAATGGTAGGGTTGGAAGGGACCTCTGGAGATCATCTAGTCCAACCCCCTGCCAGAGCAGGGTCACCCAGAGCAGGTTGCACGGGAATGTGTCCAGGTGGGTTTGGAATGTCTCCAGAGACGGAGACTCCACCACCTCCCTGGGCAGCCTGTGCCAGGGCTCTGCCACCCTCAAAGGAAAGAAGTTCCTCCTCATGTTGAGGTGGAACTTCCTATGCTCAAGTTTGTGCCCGTTACCTTTTGTCCTGTCGCTGGGCACCACTGAAAAGAGCCTGGCCCCATCCTCCTGACACCCACCCTTTCAGTATGTATAAGCGTTGATAAGATCCCCCCTCAGTTGCCTTTTTTCCAGGCTGAAGAGACCCAAGTCCCTCAGCCTTTCTTCATCAGAGAGGTGTTCCAGTCCCCTCATCATCTTGGTAGCCCTTTGCTGTCCCCTCTCCATCAGTTCCCTGTCCCTCTTGAACCAGGGAGCCCAGAACTGGACACAGTAAGAAGAGAAGGAGACTCCGTCACCTCTCTGGGCAGCCTGTGCCAGGGCTCTGCCACCCTCAAAGTCAAGAAGTTTTTCCTCTTGTTGAGATGGAATGTCCTGTGTGGCAGTTTGTGCCCGTTGCCCCTTGTCCTGTCACCGGGCACCACTGAGAAGAGTCTGGCCCCATCCTCTTGACATCCACCCTTTAGATTTTTATAAGCATTGATGAGGGCCCCTCTCAGTCTTCTCTTCTCCGGGCTAAATTGCCCCAGGTCTCTCAGCCTTTCCTCATCCTCCAGTCCCTTCATCATCTTTATAGCCTTCCACTGGCCAGTAGTTCCCTGTCCTTCTTGAACTGTGGAGCCCAGAACTGGGCACGGTACTACTTTTGTCATCAGCAAGGACAATTTTGCATGGGACAGATACATCTATAGTGACACCGAAATAAACGCAAATGTAGGTATGGCCTGCTTTATGGGAATGTGACCAAAATCCAGGAATATTAAACTGGTAGTACCAATGACCAAGTGGCCATCTATGGATTATTACTTGGTTATGGCATGAAAACTTTGCAGTCTAAGCCTTAGACTTCAATGTAAATGTTTTGGTTTTAGGTGGCAGTGGTTATGCCAGATGATTGGACCCACGTTAGTGCTTACATCAGGCGCGCACACACAAATAAGTCTTGCCTTGAAACTATATGCTGATATTTGCATAACTTTCTCATATCAACCAGTTCTTATGCGGTTCAGAAAAGTACCTCAGAAAAGGTGACTCAGGTGAAAAAAATTATTGGAGTGAGCAAGAAATAAAGAACTTGGCTCTTGAATGTAAAATTCTGCAGGTTATATTCTAAAATAGGCGCAATACAGAATTTGATGCTTTGGGTTCTTTTAAAGAGGACCCAAATTTTAGGTGCGATTGTAATAAAAGTTGTTTATAAATATGTAACCAGCATCTATTCTGCAAAACAGAATATTTTATAATACTTGTCCCTTCCCCAAATACTCATGTTGTTTATATCAGCTCACAGAGTTTATTATAGTATTTGTAGTGGAAATCTCTAATTTGATATTTCTCTAGTGAGTTTAATGAGCCTGAAAAGTGACATTTAGAGCTAGTTTTCTCTTTGTGCTTTGAAAAATGAAATGCAAGTAGTTATCTGTTAAATGAGATAATTACATTGCTACTTTGCTAAAGGCACATATTAGTGATTTTTAGCTTGTTTCACTTAATTAAAGCTTTACAAAATGTAGAGTGCCAAACCATTAATAGACCTGTTGGAACAGTTACTGAGACCGTGAAATAAAACCAGTTGTTCTAAACAAGTCACAAAAAGAGATTGATGAAATGGCTGGCAGCGCAGACATAAATTTAAGCCTTGGCTGCATTAGAGCAAATGTAATAATAGCAGCAAGTAACCAATATTTTTAATTTTAGTGATCTTTCTGCAATAATTATAAGGAACTTTTAATGTCTGTAATTAGAACGTTAGAGATAGGGTGACTTAGACCAGTGCTGCACTGTGAAAAATTGGATGCTTACCATAATTGAAAATTAATCACTTTTCATTACCAGGAAGGGATGCAGTTATTATTTTGAATGGGCTGAGATACATCATATTAATTATGGGCAAACAAATTCACGTATTTGAAGTTAGCGACTTTGAGGGCAGCCTGTGCCAGAAGTATCTCCGCAGACGCAACGCGTTGGGTAATGAAAATTGGGATGTGTTTGTTTGACTGGTAATTGCAGCCCAGAAGTTTGCTTTGCTGAAAAGTTCTGATCAGAGGATCACCGGATTTTGTCAGTCATCCCTCCAGCCAACGAGCTTTGGGCATCGTCGTTTTAACCATCTGACTGGGCAGATTAACCTGTAAAGCCGGATGTAATCCAAAATAAATTGATGCAGCTCTCCCAGAAGCCTCTGAGCAGCTTTGAGCAGTGAGGTAAGGAATAACCGATGATGTTTGTTACACGGGCAGAAAACGGTGTAAGTGCTTTGCTGGAAGTGTTGACCCATTGCCTGTGACCTGATGGGTTTGGTGGCTGTGCAGAAGAGGGGCCTTGCCCCGCTCTTGTGATGGGACCAGCTCCTCGCTCCATGTAAACAGGGAAATCTCTGGAGTTCAGGAAAGTTTGGTCTCCCTGACAGATCCACCGGGGAAAAGGCAAAAGCAGCTTGCACAAGAGACCACTTTTAGGCATGGTACTGTGACAAAATTGTTTATTGCCTTTCAGTTCCTAAAGGGGGCCTACAAGATAGGTGGGGAGGGACTCTATCAGGGAGTGTAATGATAGGGTGAGGGGTAACGGTTTTAAACTGAAAGAGAAGAGATTTAGATTAGATATCAGGAAGAACAACTTTGCTGTGAGGGTGGTGAGCCCCTGGCCCAGGTTGCCCAGAGAAGCTGTGGCTGCCCCATCCCTGGAGGGGTTCAAGGCCAGGTTGGACGGGGCTTGGAGCAACCTGGTGTGGTGGGAGGTGTCCCTGCCCAGGGCAGGGGGGTGGAACGAGATGGTCTTTAAGGTCCCTTCCAACCCAAACCATTCTGTGATTCTATGATTAAGTGGGCACTGCAGGAAGCATAATCCAAGCAGGGCAGTCCCTTGTAATTAAGGATGGTACCAGAATAACATTTCTGGACCGGCAGCAGTTTCACATGAAAATGTATTGTGAAAAGCTAAGCTTTTCAGGTGAAAATGTGGATGAAAAGATTATTTTTTTTCTGTTTTGATGAAAAAGGTCTCTCTTTTTTTTTTTTTAACCAGCTCTGCTTTCGCTGTGTGCACTCGCTGACACCAGATTTATGACTTTATCCATCACGTGTGGCACCCTCAGCACCCTATAGTGCCTTTGCATTTAAAAGGTGGCATTTTATGCTCAAAAGATGATGTGAAAATGTCACCATCTTGCTCAACAATTCTTCTCCTTGTGCATCTGTCACCCATTCCAGCTGCCGAACGCAAGGGCAGCAGGCACACAAAGTCTGCTCCAAACATTATTTTGTAAGTCGGCGACAATCTCTCGCCCAGTTGTGAATTTCCCAGAAAACACCTAATTTTATGAGCAATAAATGAGCATAACTGTGTGAGGGATGCTTCCCTTCTCCTTGGCTCTAACAGCTTTGTTCTGGCTGCTGCAGAAAAGGTAAAATAAAAGCCTTGGCTATCCCCACGTTTCCATACGCACAGCTGTAGTGTCCGGGCTATACACCTTTCCTTCCCCCCTGTCATTAGGCTGAGCAAGGATGTGGCTGCTCATGACTGGGTGATTGATGTCAAATGTAGTAGCAACATTAAATTTGTCTGAAATGGACAAAGAAAAGCATTATTCACTGTAAAAATCTTGTCTGAAGTTCCCATCTAGCCAGTGCTGTTCCTAAATTACGTTTGTATGAATTTTAAAATGGTTTTTTAAATTTCTTGGCCCATGATTGTTCCCAAGGTCACAAAATCAGAAAGCTGGGATCCGAGGCTCGTTAAAGCTGGTAGTGAAAAATGTGCCTGTAATATATCTTCATATTTGCAAATGTATTTTATTGCTGTCCATATCCTGTGAGAAAAATCCAATGTTCTTAAAAGACAAGCACTGCTTGTTATATAGACACTTATTAATGTTTATTAGAAACTCATCTCACTAACATCCATGGCTTTATTGGAAGTTCCTTAAGTAGCAAATCCAATTTCCTTTCTTATGCTTGTGCTTACTTAATTAACATCAAAAATTGAATGAGGCAAAACAAAGTTTGATATTCATTTTAATAAGTTACATAAAGTTAGCATAATCTCATTGAGGACATTCTTCATTGCTCCAACTGCATACACAAAGTGCCTTTGCAGCCGTTTATAGTTTTACATCATATAGGTTAGATAACCTAGCAACTAATGAGTGGGAGAAAGGAATTACTTTTCAAATAAGCCCTTTACGGTCCGCGTTTTGGTGATACAGGACTTTGTGCTGTATACTGGTGCGCGCTTGGCAGGTAGCTGGAAATGCTTTGACATAGAAAAGGGCTAGGACCTAATCCCGGGAGGAGATATTTTGCAGAAAAACCTCTGGAAAGCCATCAAGGGGCCACATGGTATAATGTCTATAACTAGGACACAGGGGATCTGCAGCACGTTTCTGATTACGAGGCTTTTTGTGCGTTCCCCATCCCACCCTGTGGTGAGTTCAGTCCCGCACGTGCACCAACTTAAGGCTGCACCCGCTCCATCTACTCGCTCTTATCAAAATATTTACCTGATCATGTGACGTCTGTTGACCTTAGAACAAACGTTATCATATTGGAAAGTAATGATAAAAAATACTGTACTACAGTAAAGCTATTATAAGCTGTAGTGTTTGTGCCATTACTGGGGAATATGGTATTGATTTTTTAATAAATTATGCCATAACCTACATTTTTGCCTTAGGTTAACATTTAACACCATAAGCAGAAGAAAAGTACAACATTATACCAATATCAGAACAAGATCTACCCGACCACAGGCTTCAGCACATGCTTTCAAATCAAGAGTGGTAGGACCTTGGACACCTTTGTCCGTGATGGTCACCTCTCCCCCGGCCCCTGGGCAGGGGACAAGGACACAGAGGAGCATCAGTGCAACTCTAAGTAGGTTTGATCGCTCTGCTGCCCTGTTTCTCTTCCAGATGGTGGAGGGTTCAAAAGGAAATTGCGACTGTTCCTTAGCCGTAAGATAACCTTGCTCCAGTAGTGCTGAATACCAACAAGAAACGTCTCGGAAGTAGTCTTATGGAAGCAAAAGAAAAAAGAAAACCAACCTGATAACTGTTGCAACTAGATGTTTTTATATTAAAGTGAAACATTTTCTCTGTGAGAGTGTCTAGATGAGGATATTCTTTATAATTTTTATTTTTCAAATTTCCTTTTAATTTTGGAAGGAAAAAGTCACTGTCGTCAACCTTTTCACTCTGTCTCTTTCCAAGGAAGGGGAGTAAAATAGTTAAGAGAGAGAAAGGAAGACCTGCACCACTCTTCTAGTGGCTAAATATAAATATCCATGTAAACCTTGAGCTGTATCGCATGTATTCTGCTGTTAAACATGAATTAAAACCAAAAGCCTTTGCTAGAAGGGCTTTCAGTGCAAACGAAAAGGCAGCTCTGTGTGTATCAATATTCGGCTCAGAGAGAAGGTGGGGAGGGACAGACATCTCTGCTTTGGATGGAGACGCACCACTACTGGGTTGTAACCTTTATTCCTGAGACAGATATTTCAAAAGCTATTTTTGCCTCCCATTTTCTGCCCAGTTAGCATCAAACAGCTGCTCTTTCCCTCACCATTCGTAGGAGTCCTAGGCGATGTGATGTTTTCCAGGAGGTTCTGAGGATATTGCTCCGTTACACAGATATGTCATCGTCAGGGACAAAGGTGCCGTAAGTAGACACAGGTATGAAATTATTGGTTCAAAATGATGGAATAATTGCTTTGATGGAAGTACATGTCCATATGCTTTCTCTGTTTGTGTATGATGGAAAATCCAGGAGCGTAAATGCCATCACTGTGAATTTTCTTTATGTGCTTTAATTTTCTATATGTGCTTTAGGCAATCCTGCTCTAGCAGGGGAGTTGGACTAGATGATCTCTAGAGGTCCCTTCCAACTCTGAAGATTCCATGATTCCGTGATTCTTACCTCTGCGGACACCCTGATTTGCAGCAGAAAGTTCATCATTGCTGATCCCTGAGACTTGTCTCCATGGCCTGAGGAGTCCAGGACACCTGTGGCAACAAAACCAAGTGTCCCAGAAGCTGAAATGCCCGGGAAGTGGAAGTTAGTGAGGGATACATCCAAATCCATCACATATCCCCTCATAGAGAGAATAGGCAATGGGGTAAGCTACGGAGAAAGCAGCTGAGCTAAGAAAGGGAATGAGTGATTCAGGAGAAGGTTACGTTTCCAGAAGAAGAGGAGCTAACGGGTAGAACGGAGATGGACTCACCAGCACCACAAGCGAAAAGCATATTTCCTGTTACAAAGATATCTTATTAATGCCATACCGGCAAGGGAATTAACTCTCCAGGATAACACTTTCAGCTGCAAGGTCAAAATCCGCAATCACGAGTGCATTTTGTCTTTCTAAAACCTGCATTGGTGCATCATCTCTACATGCGTGCTTAGAGACTACCGTGGAAATTTTTCTCCCTCAATGTAGGAATAAACTCAGACAATTTTTAGATACTTACCAAAATATCCTCTAAGTAAAAAATTTAGAAGTCCCCATTAGCATTAAACATTTCCTCTTCGTGCTGTCAGTGCTGCCACAGAAAGAGAAATGTACCTCAGCTTGGCTCAAGCTTAAATTCCCTCTCTTCTTCTACTCTTTAAATAGCAGACTGTCGGCTTAAGAAACTTGTTGCTGCCGATGACTGTGATTCATGATCCATCTGAAAGAACTGGGAACTTTAATGGCTGTTTTTCATATCCTGATAACCGCATTGTACTCTAATCCCCTGGCTTCTAGTTTTAAATTCATTTAGACGTATTGTAGCGGCTGTTTCGGCTTTCAAGCCCCATGGGGCCCGGTTTTATATCCCTCCCAGCGCTAAACCTGGCTTCAGTGGAGCTGCTCCTTGTGGAAGAGCGGATCACGAGGCTGTTGGCTTTCATGAAGTCGGATAGCTGCAACCAAAGTCAGGATTTTTCTCTTTGGTTTAAGATACGTGAGCACTTGCGGAGCTGTGTTTCTTGGAAACACCTGGCTGGAATCTATGGGACATAACCATCTAAAATTAAAAATCATGTTTGCAAATTCATATTAATTAAAAAGGCACATCTGAAGGCAAACAAAAAATCAATGAACTAGCTGGTCCTTCCTCAGTTAAGTAACATAATTTGTTCAATTTGTTTTATGTCTTTAAGTGAAGAACCTTCTTCTCACTTTGATTCATGGACGGAGGTTAGAAAATGGTACAGTAGAAAGGAAATTAACATTTAACCTGCCCGCCTGCATATCCTAGCTGATGTCTCAATGTGACTGCAGCTGTGAGTAAATTCTCCCAATAAACCAGCCACGAGTTATCTATAATGTTCATACGGCTACTGGTGCCTTCAGGAAAGCTCAGGCTGTTTTGTAGCCATTGCAGACCAAATTAGGAAAAATAATCTGAGCAGGATGCATTACTACTTGACAAATATCTATTTATTTTTTTTCAGCTAAAATTTAAGGGACACTTTGTTAGCAACATACATCATTACAGCTTCACGGACTTACACCCTGAAACACTTAAAGCCTGTGAGAACTGCTAATTTGACAGTTTGGAGACTACAAACCGTTTTTTTCAGTTATTCAAGAAGAGGCAACGAAGCAAAACAGTGGCATTATTCCACAGGATCATGGAAATTAAACTTTAACTCTCCTTATTTATCCCAGTTTAGGAACAAACCTATGTATAATCAGACTTGAGGCCCTCTACATATTCTTCTTTTTCCCCTCAGGAATACGTTGTAACACGACTGACTACACCTTCGAGAGCCAATATGAAAAAACATACTCAATATGATCACGTAATATTGAGTTTATGTAACGATCAAGATTTTTCTTCAACAAATGGCACATGGGAGACTCGGTATCAGAAAAAGAACTGCATCAATTGCTGAGAGAGCAGCTAATAATTTAAAATAAAAGCGCAGAAGGCATTTTGATTTCTTCAGGAAGCTTGAGGATCCTTCATGAGGTTTTTCAATCTTGTCAGCACTTCATTACGTCCTGTCAAACGCGTCCGCGCTGCCGGCACGGCAAAGGTCAGCCCAAGGCATCCGAAGAACAGGGGGCACATTTTAATTTTGGGGTTTTTGTAAGAAGAACAAAGAGGGATTGTAAGCCAAGCAATTTACAATGCAAAACAGAAAGTTGAATAAACCCCACAAATCCAGCTTCTTCCTGGCCAGCCGCAGTTTGCCATCCCGCTAGAGAAAACTTAGGGCTTTGGATTTTTTCACTGTCAAGTTGGAGATAGAGTTTTATTTATTTATTTTCGGTCGTCATTGCCATGGAAGCAGTTGCAATACCACATATACTGGAGTC
Organism: Larus michahellis; assembly: GCF_964199755.1. Taxonomy (NCBI): domain Eukaryota; kingdom Metazoa; phylum Chordata; class Aves; order Charadriiformes; family Laridae; genus Larus; species Larus michahellis. The sequence goes on from NC_133901.1 coordinate 68,972,175, forward strand.
TCGCGTCTGTGAGAGAATCAGACAAGAAAAGGAGGGAGATGACTGGTTATAAAAGAAGGCGGCCGGTGTTTACACTTAGCGATGTGCACCCTGAGTAATCAGCTGTGATGGGGGAAAAAGGCAGGAAAGGCCTGTAACAGTTTAATGGGTGTTTTGAGAAAATATTATGTATTTTTTTTCAAAGTTTGCCAGAGCCAGACTGTGTTTAATAAGCAGGATGATTATGGTCTTTTTATATTCATGTTTCTGCCCCTCTCCAGGTAATAGTGGCCTAATCACAGAGTAATATAGGTAGGTTCACAAAATCTTATTTCCTTGTAAATTCGAAGCCTGACTGTCTGAGAAGTTGTGGAGGTTAGAGGAGCCTATTGCTTCTGCAGAATGCTTCTTAGAATGGGTGCAAGACGAGACACCTGTTGTATCTACAAGCAGAGATGTTGCCTACCTTTTAAAATTCACCGTGGCTTGAATTTACCTGACTATCTGTATAATCTTGTGGCCTTCACTGTCCTCGTTGGCTGTACCGCTATGTTTTGTGCATATTAACCATAAGCTTTTGGAGATTAGAGTCAAGAGCTTGCCCCTAGCCCCTAACAAAGCAGTTTCGTGTTACTCCAACAACATATGACAGACTTAAAATTAGGACAACTGTCTCATTTAGGGATGCCCTGCATGTCACTGATGGAAAAGGTTGTGGTCATTCCCCAACTTGTTATCTTTGGAAGTAGATTTGTCCTCCCAGCTGCTGTCTGAGCTCTGCAGGCCCTCATTTCCCCACCTGCTGTTGGTCAACGTGAGTTGGGTGAGCTGGAACAGTTTAAGTGGCAGAACCATTTAAGGGGCTCCAGGAAAGCTGGGGAGGGACTCTTTTTCAGGGAGCATAGCGACAGGAACAGGGGGAATGGTTTCAAACTGAAAGAGGGGAGTTTTAGATTAGATATTAGGAAGATATTCTTCACTGTGAGGGTGGTGAGCCCCTGGCCCAGGTTGCCCAGAGAAGCTGTGGCTGCCCCATCCCTGGAGGGGGTTCAAGGCCAGGCTGGACGGGGCTTGGAGCAGCCTGGGCTGGTGGGAGGTGTCCCTGCCCAGGGCAGGGGGGTGGAACGAGATGGTCTTTAAGGTCCCTTCCAACCCAAACCATTCTGTGATTCTATGATCTTTGCTAGCACAGTTATGTTGACTGAAATGGGTTCAGGAGCAATCACACCAGTCAGGCAGCTTGCAGATCTGCAGGGTGGTGGCTATGGCAAGTAGGGTCACAAACCAGGGATGGTTGTCTCTCGACCTCTAGCTGGAGCCTAGGAGGATGCAATCGGTGGTGTGAGGAATGTGGATATCTTAACTCAGTGCTGATGAGGAAACAAAGAGGCTTAAGGGTCCCTTCCTGAGTGGAGAGAAGAGATTTTGTGCCTCTTTGTATGTTTTTAGAGTCGTGCTTGATATACTGGATGCAGAGTCTTAGCTGTATTTATGGACCCAATTCCGACTGAAATACTTTGAGGATGTGCGATGCAGAAAACAAAAATAAGATAAGGTCAAGATACAAGACATTGGCGGCACCTTATGCTGTACAAACACATTTCCGTTTCAAATGGGTTTTGGTTTTGTTCCTTTGTAACTATTATTAGAACTAATTTCAAGACAGTAGCTTCCTATGCCTTTTTCAAAGAGACGTGGAGTAAAGTACCTGCCTCCATACGTTGCAAAAAAAGGGAAAAAAAGACAACTGCAGAATGGAGAATAATGGTGGTCGAACCAAAAGGAAAAATGTTGTGTATGTGCCGCTAGATACAGCTTTTTTGTTTGCGCTTCATTTGATTATCAGTATTTTCAGCCATCTGACGCATTAATACTTCTCTGCAGGGAGGGGTAGAGTTCATAGCCTTTTCAAAGCAGCACTAATGAATGCCTTTAACTTAATAAAATGATCATTTGCCAACTACTTACCATAATGTGAACTAGATGCTTTCAGTCCAGAGATTAAAAGGAGTTTCCTTTGTAAATGCATTGTAGTTACTATTACTTCAGAAGTCATATGCAGATGTATGGTATGTTCATTGGTTATTGTTTTTGAAATCTCAGGATCTCATAAAATATGTTGGAAGGAGTTGTTAGAATCTATATTGTTTCAATAATATATGGATTATCACTCTCTAAATACGCAATGACATAAAAGGCAATAATGCCTTTTATGGATCCCATGTGGCCTATTACACTAATGATCCATGAATAATGGGGTCACGGGATGAGTTTTGAACAGTGGCTTTCTTTGTTGGTTGTTTTTCTCATTTATTTACCCAGGAAAATTCAGTTTTAAGTATCTGCTTTTCAGCAAGCTCCTACCATTTACTGAGTTTTCATGTGGGTTAATGGATGCCAAAGAGGTCAAGTGACTTCCCAAAGGTTATACAATGAGTCACTGAATTTGTTGAGAATAAAATACAAGAACCTCCTAGTTTTCTGTCTTTTGCTCTGACTGATGGTAACGCAGAGAGATTTCGGATCAGCAAGACCTCTACTAAATCCCTGCGCTGCTGCTTTGAGGAGGCATTAAAGCTTGGTGTTCACTGGAGAAATCTGAAGCTCCTGAAGCAACATTTCCTGTATTTCTCACTGAAACAACCAGAAACAGGAAAAGTGCTGCAGCGCAAACAGGCTGCTTTGATCCTCGCAACATAGATTCTCTCTTAAAAATATCTAAACAACACAGAGTGAAACAAACACATGGAAGCCCAAAACCACAGTTAACCTAACACTAATCCAACACAATAAGAGCATCTGTTTAGAACTAATTATGTTTCCTATCTTGCTGCAATGATGTCCCTTTCACTTCACGTGGAAAGCCTCCGCATTGTTCCTCTTTATCAATGAGGATGGTTTACCTCCTTCCAAAATGACCCTTGGCACTGCCCCTTCAAGCTCTGTAGAGATGGAGGTTCAGTTGCAGTGGGCAACTGAGCTCTGCTGCGGAAAGGAGAGGAGTCCTGGAGAGCATCACCTGTGGTTTGGATACATTGGTGGAGATGACGAGCACAACGCACAGTACCATAGAATCGTTTGGTTTGGAAGGCACCTTGAAGATCATCTTGTTCCTCCATGGATGGGGACACCTCCCACCAGACCAGGTTGCTCCAAGCCCCGTCCAACCTGGCCTTGAACACCCCCAGGGATGGGGCAACCACAGCTTCTCGGGGCAACCTGGGCTAGTGTCATCCTTGCTCTGGCCTTCTACCTTCTTCTCAAGTCCCTGCCAGGAAGAGAAGGTCTCCTGCGTTGAGCTGAGCTTGGGCTCTGAGCAGCTACCTACCCCGGAACATGTCTCTTACCTGGCCGTGCCCACGTTCCCTCTGCTGCAGAAGTGAGGTACCTCTCATTATTTGCCTGTCTCTCCCGATTTTGTGTGTATACGGAGCTCTGCAGCTCCAAAGCGTTCATTATTATTATTATTATTACTACCTACTGAATATTATTTTATGCATTTAATATAGCATAAAGCAATTACAGAATGGAAGGTACTGCGGAAATACAGAAAGATCTGCCTGGAATAATAATTTGATTTTGGAACTTTGTTGCTAAAAGACTTCAGGGTAAAATCGTAGTACAACATATGAGCTTTTAATGAAATGACTCCCATTACTTCTAGTATAAATGGAAAAAACCTACATAACACGGAAAATTTTCATTTAATTAGCAAATAATTTGTGTTAGAATATAGTTGTCAAATTCTAATTCATCAAACAGTATTCAGCAATGAACCGAAAATGTTTCTTGCACGTATGCTTCCGTATTTATACACCTCCGAGCAGGAAACTGTATCAGTTATTTTTCTGAAAGTACCTCGGGTCAATGCTGTTGCTTATAGGTGTTGAAATAATACGGAATAGTCACGTGAAATCGGACAATGCCTCTCTGACCTGACTGTATTTCGATGTTGCTGGTATCTGGTGGTGTTTCGGGGGGGGGATTGGCGCATTTTCAGGCAAAGGGGATGAGGTGTGAGCGTGTTCTTGTTGTTTCAGATTAGGAGGAGGTCGCAATTAATTAATTAGCGTTGCTGGTGATTCCTTAAGCTGCGCGTACGCCGGGCGAGCACTCTGGTTGTCGCCGTGTTTTGCCCTGCCTCTGGATGTGCCGATGCTGTTGCTCCCGCCGTAACAGCTGAGTGCCTGCAACCATCTTACTTAAAAACAGATTTAAGACCCGCGCGGTGGAGGAGAAGTCACACAACGGCTTGCTGACAGCCCGCTGCACACGCTGATCAAGGCACTGGCTTTAAAACAGTTTGGCTTATAATTATATCTTTACAGCTAACTGGGCTATCCAAATGATTTTCTTCTCTCCCCCTCCCCAAGTCTACTGACCTGTGGCTAATGAGATTTGTGTTTCGATTAGTTGTAGAACATAAATTAACTAATCAATGAGAATGGATTCACATCCTTTCTTGTAAAAGAGCTCTGCCGCAGTGATCTGTATTTAATATTCAAATCAATTTCAAATTCTCAGGATGATTCTGCTAATACGGCAGGCTGGGACTCGCAGCATCTGTATCCTTGCCACAGACTGTAAATATGGGATGTTTATGGAATCGCTCACTGACCTCCAAAGCCTTCTCTGGTCTCATTGATTTACTATTTCACTTAATAGTGATGATGAGAAGCTTAGGGGCTGGCAATGAAGCTGGGAAAGTCATGGGAGAGAGCACTTTCCCTTTACTTACGAGAGTGTTAAGACCAGGCGGAAGTCACAAGACTTTGAAAAAAGCTGTTTGTTTTTGATATGAAAATTTTGGGTCAATTTTATGTTCCATCTCAAATTTCCCCTATTCTAGAGATGAGGGTAAAATGTGGCCATTACCAAACAGCAGTTTTCTAAGGGTGAGGTTCTTTTGCTTTCAAGGTAGAGAGAACTTTATCTTTCGCCTTGCTGTAATTGTCTCATCTGTACAATTAACCAGCATCTTGGCATAAAATGTGAAAATTTGTACAGTGTTCAAAGCATCTGTGGCCTTTATGGTACAAGTTCTGTTAGTACTGAAGCCACAGAAAATTAAATGTTCCCCAAAGAACTTCCAGATGTGTTTTATTCTAATAGGGTCATTATACAGTAAATTAAAAAGCAGGGTAAATGGAACTGTAAAATTTAAATTACTCTAAAACCACATCTCTTTGCTTTGAACATTCATTTGTGGGGTTGCATTTGCAATAAATGTGAATTAGGCAGCTGCAATAACTGTTAATCATATATTTATAAAATAGTAATGAGGAAATGAATAGCAGAGTAAGACAGCTGCACATTTCTCTAATAGTATGTCAACTGTGAACATAATAAGATGTAGAAAATTGTTTGGTGCTATGCTGATAATGCAGCCGAATGTAAGAGATCACTTCAACCTCTTAACTTTACAGGAAATTATATATAAAATCCATAAAAAGCCATAATAATACATTAGGCCTCTGAATTGTAGTCAATGTTTTTCTTTGCTTTGATTTTTCAGAAATGGGCCATACTTTTCCCAAAGTAATCTGCCAAAGATCACTAAGGCTTTTGTTTCAGGCTGCACTTTATTCACCATCTTGCAATTTTATTTAAAAGATAGTGCTTCTAAAAGCCCAAAGTGATCTAACTTCGCGGCTCCAGGAGAGCTACGGGAGCTCCCACCTCCTTCTCCTGGCAGAGTTTTGCCAGGTCTCGAGCATCCCACCTCTGAGCCCCGGCGGTGTTATCGCTGCTGAAACCCGTGACTCGGTTCAGAAACCTACATGAGGCACAGCAAAAGGTGAAATTTAAATTTTCCATATATATGTGTGTGTATATATATATGGAAACAACCATATATATATATAAGAAAAGTAAACGGTTGTTGACAGGGCATCTGGCCGCGTCTTTTGCAGCCATGGTAAAATTATAAAGAGATCAAGATAATTGAAAAAAAAAACCCAACCCAAGCCAAACAACCCTAAACCCCAGAAATAAATTGAAATATTTGAACACAGCCCTTTTAGATTTGCTGCTTTGTGCTAGCAGACTTCGCAGCCTGCCCTCGTGCCGGGTGCTGCTCACTTGCGCTTGCAGTTTTTAACCAGCCTTAATTGAATTTTGCAACTGAATTGGGGTGAAGAGGAGAATTAGAAAGCTAACAGGAAAAAAATTAGGCAAGCGCTGGGCTGCAAACAGCTCACCGGCCACGCGGGGAGTAGGTGCTAAACGTGTAATAGGAAGGCTGCCATGGGAAATGTCACTTATCAAAGCGGCAGCCCTTTGGAAGGAAAAGCAAGAGAAAGAAACGAGGGACCCCATCCCAGCGCTCGCTGAGGCCGCTGTGGAAGGTCCCCGTGATTTAACGAGCCGCACGCCGGGCGTGTGGGTTTGGAATTTGGGCTAAACCCCATCGGTGTTAACCCACAGCCGCTCTGCTGACAGCAGGGTGCTGAGTAGAGCTCAGCAGGGAGCACAGGGAGCCTGACACCCCAAAACCCCAAGCCTCCAAACTTTGCTATCAAAAAAAGCCCCCCATGTTTCTTAATGACTCCTTTTTCCCTATGGAATACATTTGCTGGTGTGATTTTACTGGAAATGTTTCTTGCTGTACCACATTGCGATGTATTTTTAATTTTTATATGCATTTGCATTTGGAATGACCCAACCACCTCACTTTTTTTTTTTTTTTTTTTTTTTCCCTAAATACAAAGAGAAAGGAAGACTGAAGGTCTTATTATCATCAGTTTCACAGATTGAAAGCCTTCCAGTACACGGGATCCGCGATAGACTTGAAAGGTCAGTCAACCAAGGAGAAATTAATTCTCTCTGGGCAGAAAGGAAGACTTTTCAATGAGTCCCGTGTGTTTAAGGGTGAGGTGAGGGGCCGCCGGAGGTCCGCATGGACCAGCGGAGGTCAGGAGCTCTGTGGCACCACCAGTTCTGGTAGCCTTCTGTAAAACCTTCACGGTCACTCAGTGGACCTAACCTTTAGCCTTCATCAAGCTGTTGCCTTTAACGGACACAGCTTTTTAAAAATTCTTTTATTTTTTTATTTTTTTTTTAAATTTTTGTGGGTTAGGAGATGGCACAAATCTTCTCAGCCGTCTTAAAAAAAACCTCTAAAGCTATCGCACAGCGGCCAGATAGGAACGAAGAGTGTCCTTGGTGTAACCCTGGCAAAGGAAATATTGTCCATACAACATCGCCGTGTTGTCCTGAGCTGACACGGGCAGAGAGAGGCAGAAAGGCAGACACAGGCAGATGGATACAGACAGAGACATAGATATGGAGATACGTTCAGGTTGAATTTGTCCTATAAAATTTTGGCCTTCTACTTGCCAAAGCAAAAAATTGTTTTTATTACTAAATATAAATTAAAGGATAAGCCATGGAAAATGGCTTGTTTTCAAATCTTTTTTTTTTTTTTTTTTTTTTTTTGTGCTTCTTTGAAACAGACGGTTCAATTCTCCAGGAGAAGCAAAGTTCAAGCTCTCATTTCCCATTGTACATTTCTGTGTTAGTGCCTCACAAAATAGCAGTTCATTTCTGGAAATCCTATTACTGTCCACACTCAAGCAGCAACTTTAACAGATACATCTGTTACCTGGCAGCTTCTTCCTACACAACTCCCACCTCTGAGAGTTAAAGCTTATAGTTTTAAAAGGAAAATTGAAATAGCCCAATTTTGAACAAAGCACATTTTGTGACGGAGGCCGGGGAGGGGGTGGGGGGGCAAGAAAAAGAGCACATGCCACTGTCAGATACGAGAGCCTCATCTCGTCTTACATTCTGGTCCGGACAGATATAGAAAACAGAGTGGTGCATTATCATTATCTTAGAGATGTTTATTTGGTGTGTGGACACTCAACCAAAGAACTAATGCAATCAGAAAGTTAAAATATATGGGCTGGAAATACAAATTCATTAGACGTACACAAAACGTATGCTGCAGTGGATCTGTCATTTAAATTAGATTTTGACAATTATATGGATAGTCTGGTTGAGATGATATACGATTTGCTCACTTTATCTATGCCATGATTTAATTATTGCAAAAGACATGTAGAGTTAGGACTCTGTCGTTCTCTCCTGGACCTAAGCTGAAGTGGGGCTGGGCCCATCTTGCATACTTTGTGTTAGCTGCTTGAAGGGTATTTGTATGCGTATGTATATATATATATTATTTCTTTTTTTACTTGAAATTAGTCTGTGTTTGCACCCACTGGAATTGACACAAACCTTTCTGCTGACCTCAGCAGGGCTGGGCCTCCCTCTTTCCCTGCGCATCTCTTTCCAGCCCTGCAAGATGCTCCTCGTGTGGAGACCGCATGTTTTGCCGTTCAGGATCCAGAGCAGACAGCAAAGAGCCAGGTCCTACCCAGGCTGCCCCCAGCCAAGCCCAGGCGCCTCGTACCCACGCACGAGCACAGCCATCCTCCGCCTTCCCCATCCTGGGACAGAAGAAGAAAAGCATCTGATCCTCATCCCCTCTGCTCAGAAAGACATTGGCTTGAGATGCTGTGGTGGTGGTGAGCTCAGCTGGACCATTCCAGACTTCTGGAAACATCTTCTTCCTCTCTGGCATTCTCAGAGGCTGACAAAAGACATAGAATCATAGAATGGTTTGGGTTGGAAGGGACCTTAAAGACCATCTTGTTCTACCCCCCTGCCCTGGGCAGGGACACCTCCCACCAGCCCAGGTTGCTCCGAGCCCCGTCCAGCCTGGCCTTGAACCCCTCCAGGGATGGGGCAGCCACAGCTTCTCTGGGCAACCTGGGACAGCGGGTCACCACCCTTGCAGGAAAGAATTTCTTCTTGATATCCAGTTTAAATCTACCCTCTCTCATTTTGAAGCCATTAACCCTTGTCCTATCACTACATGCCCTTGTAAAAAGTCCCTCCCCATCTTTCCTGTAGCCCCTTTACGTACTGGAAGGGGCTCTAAGGTCTCCCCGGGGCCTTCTCTTCTCCAGGCTCCCAACTCTCTCAGCCTGTCGTCATAGGAGAAGTTCTCCATCCCTCTGATCATCTTCATGGCCTCTTCTAGACCTGCTCCAGCAGGTCCATGTCCTTCTGCTGTTGGTGCCCCAGGGCTGGAGGCAGCACTGCAGGGGGGTCTCCCCAGAGCGGAGCAGAGGGGCAGAATCCTCCCCTCGCCCTGTTGCCCACGCTGCTGGGGATGAGCCGGGGCTGCGGGGGGTTCTGGGCTGCCAGCGACACGCTGCCGATTACTGGTGTGTCATGGTGGAAGCGTGGCCAGCCCCACGTGGGTCTCTCCAGATGCTCGTATGACTTCTGGATGAGATCGCTGCTCTGATGCTAAGCGCTGCCGGTACCGGCTGCACCTCAGCTCCGCCGGGGCTGGGGGTGGCACCACCCGGCTCCACCTTGGTCTCGCCGGGCAGTTATTAGCAGTATTCAGTCATGCTGTAAACATGGGCGTGGGCGTAAGAAAATGCAGCATCAGGCACGACCATTTAGGCGGACAAACGACGGCGGCATCTCTTCTCCAGCTGAACGCCCAACACGTATTAAAAAAAACAACTATTAAAACGGCAACATGATTTGATAACTCCTTACGAATGCAGTAAATGCCACTTCTTACAAATGAACACTAGCAATCAATTTAATTTCTCAAATAAAATGATTAAATTGCTGTTATTGTGGAATCATTATTTTATTGCTAAAACCTTTTAAAATGTTAATTATTTTGCCCCTTGAAAAGCTTTCATCTTGCCTGACTTTGCTCTTGTACAAAAAATGTCTCCTGGTTGTGACTTGCGAATTGAATGAAAATTCATGCTTTACCTTTTTTCTTTCTCTCTCTCTCTCTCTTTTTTTTTTTTTTTAACACCTGCAACTGTTCTCCTTGGCTGTAATATTTATATGAATTTAACTTTAATTTTTCTCTGCTTTCATCTTCTGAATTAGTCAGTATAAAGCATAGATCACTCCTTCTCTGCTGCTTTCCTGTTTATTTGCTTTAACAATAGATTCATTAACTAGATTTTGGTGCTCAAGCCATGCGGACACATCCATTTCAAAGGAGGCTTTAATGGCATTTCATATTTTTCTACATTAAGGAAGATTAAAGTATATTACAATACCCTTTACTGCTCTATTTTCTTCATTTTAGAAGTGGTCAGTTTTTAAATTTTTTTTCCCCTTTCTTTCATCTGCAGTGTTCAATAAATTGTCCGGGCCTTTCAGATGATAGTTCCAGCAAATTGAGTTCTATATTACAACTCTGAACCATTGTTTAGCCCATCATCAGTCAGATAAAGCACTCCTATTCACACAGGACATCAAAAGAACAAATATATGTTCAAAGTGGCTAAAAAGATTACTGTGACTTGGGTATATCATTTCGTTAATTGTTAGTGATTATTCTACTAGTTTAGAGGTGGTAAATTTGCTGACTCTGAACTCGTGCGTGTGATGTAATCAGAGTGTAATATATAGATATTCACGGCTGGAAATTACACCATTCAAAAAGGGTCAGCTCTATCATCTTCTGGTAGCCGAAGGTGGGCTAATAGCAACATTTTAATAAGAAGAAAGATGCAGACCGATGTCTTCATTTCCCGTGGACAGTACGTCGCGAAGCGCTCGGGAGAATTTCACCCGCGCCGGTGCTCGGGTGGACGGGGAGATGCTCTCGGTGGGTGCCCAGCCAAATCCAGCCTTGGTGCGGCTTGAGATTGGTTGGGTTGTCCCTGGGAGGGATCTGCCCTAGGCTGAATTGAGGCCGTTGGTGAGGTGAGAACGGCCGAAGTTAATGCATTCGGGTCCTGATCCTGCCAAGATTGATTCGCAAGCGTTTAGTGCTTTACACTCTGAGCAATCCCTTGGAAATCGCTGGCAATATTTCAGGTATTTTAGTGGCTCCCAACACCACAGTATCACAGTACCACACAGACCCAACGCATTTGTCCTTACAGCTCCCGATGCAATAGGGAGGTATTTTAGACCCGAGACCCTCCGAGATACTGATGTGCCCAACTCCCAGCAGCGGGAGAGAAACGACAGAGCATCTGCCTCTGAGATAAGGTCACAAAGAAGGGCGCAGAGAAGGGAAAAGAAACGAGCCCAAATGAATTGCCGGCTCCCAGCCACTGACGCTTCCTTCACAATCGCTGACACGTGAGTATCTCAATAAAAACACGCATATTTAGAGGACGTAAAGTGAACACACGTACGTCTTTGCACGTACATCTGCTCTGCAAAGGCAATTTCAGAAATCTCGCAAATGCACAGAGTTTAATATGAAATTTTGAACAGGCGCTGCCTACGATTGGAGGCTGCCTTTCTTTTCTTGCGTATTTTACCCCGCACCGGGTAAAAATGGAGAGGCAGCACTAAGGATGCCTGATCATATGTGAGGCTACCGGCTGGAAGACAGATTTTACAACAGAACAATCGCAGGGTGTAGGTTTTAGGCAATAAGCAGGTAGCCTCGTTCTCTCAAAAGAAAAAAGAAAATAATGGAAAACTGTAACATTCATTTGGAGGCCTCAAAGGCATAAAAAACCCAATTCCAACTGTTATAGGTCCCTGCAGGAGTCTACAAAAGAACTAAGCTTTTTAAGTAAGAAAACTAGATTTTGGCCCAGAGGGCCCTGTCATTGCTGCTTAATAGATGAAACTCTTTTGATACAAATATGCTGTTTACTTCTCAGCTTCAGCTTTCATAAAATATAACCTTTTTATGATTTACGACCCCGGAAAAAGTGCAGGATGGATTTTTAGCTCTGAATTGGTTGAATGTCAACAAGAAAAATATAGATAACATATAGAAATAGCAGGGTGTTAATGCCACACAAAATGATGAAATTATTTTTGTTTAGAAAAGTTAAGTTTGTTCTTAAAGTTCTTTGCGGGTGAAACTGAGGAAAGGGTTTGCTGCTAAAGCCACGGGAAGCTTTGCATAACGTTTTCTTTTGGCTTTAGGACAGCGTTGGGCTGCCTAGAAATTGTAAAACTGCTGATACAGAATCCAGCTGTGGCTTCGAGGAGGGACGGACCGTGCAATGCGGCTGGTAACACTCCTGGTGTTGGCCAAAACTTACCGAAGTTTTGCCCAGGTAAGCACGTTAGCTTCAGTCTTTTAATGAAAAACTCAAGTTTAAAGACTTGTTCCAAAACTAAAGTTGTATAAGGGCTCTTATTTCTTATATAAAATCAGGCAGAAATGATCAGCAGTGACGTAACATAGGCTTCTTCTTTATCTGCCCAAGCTATTACTCTTTTCCTCTTGACATCCATCTTCATGCCTACAGACAAGTGGTAATATACAGACATACTTTAATACACTGGTCAGTGATTAAAAAGAAGCACAAACCAAATGTGGGTGATGTGAAACGAAAATGAAAGTATCGGAGCTTTGAAGATGGAGACAAAACCGTTAAGATGAGGGAATAACTGTTGCCGAGAGGATTGCACGCATTTTCTTTGCGTTATCTCTTCTGCAGCTTTTTGCTTAGCATTAGCGACGCGCTTGTTTTTCAGGTGGCTTTTCTCGTGTTGTTTGTGAACCTGCTGAACAACAACAACAACGAAAAAAGTTGATTTTTCTGGATGCTTGGGGAAATAGCCTGATCCCAGACAAATTGCCCAGGAAGTCTCTGAAATGACTTAGCCTGCCACAGAGGCAAGGTTGTAAAAATTGAAAAGGTTTTCAGTTTTGACTCTTCCAAATATTGCAGAAAGAGACATTTGCTGGTGTATGGTCTCTGAAAACTGTCACCGAGCAAATTAAAATAGCAAAAATATCCACCTGCGAACCACCCCCCATCCAGCTTTTCTGCCCCGCTCTGTCACAAGGTATGAATCAGCCCGGGTACGTATGGCGTGTGCAGCAATGCCGGCTGCCAGGAGGGTCAGGTGATGGATGCTCAGCGGCTGCAGGGATTTTACAGGAGATATACACAAGTATTGGTGCTAGAAAACACCGCGCTCCGCTGATCTGAACGCTCCCCCCTTGTGTATTGCAGAAAAGGGAAACTGAGATGGATAGAAAACCAGTGGAAAGGCATGGGAGAGGCAATGCTGCTGGAGGAGAAGCAATCCTCCCAGGTACTTACACATCTCCAGAGACTCTTCCTGGGGTCTGAGGATAGGAAAACAACCTGGAGCACTGATTCCTGCATCCCGGGTGCAGGACTGGCCTGAGGGACTAGGTAGGCATCTGCAATAGCCAGACCAAGGCTATCCAGGACAACATTTTCTGCCCGAGACTTGTAGGTGTCCACGGAACCAAGCCAGAGCCCTGTGAGCCCAAACTCTTCGTTACGAGGGCTTGACTTCCCGATGGTTGGTTGAAGTAAGCAGGATGAACTGACTCCTCTCCTAAAAGACTGAGTCTCTTTTGGGTATTGCTCACCCATACGCAAGCCAGGCAGACGTTAGTCTTTTATAAAAAAGTTGAAAATAATGCCCTTGGCCTAGCCTTCAAGCTGGAAGAACTAAAAAGAAACAGCTTATATCGTCATTGAACAGGCTTTCCAATAGCAGTAGCCAGTCAATCTCCAGAAGCTGGACAGTGTGGCACAATTTATAGTGTATTTTTTTGCAAGCTCCTCAAGGCATCTTACAAAAAAGTAATGAAAAACTGGCATAGCTCACCCATAACTTTCAATTTAAAAAAACCTATTAATATTATTCTTACAGCAGATAATAGCTATAGAACATTTTTATTTTTTTTTCATATTTGCAGAAATGCTTCCTGGTTTAAAGCTTTGGTGAAGCCATGTCAGAAAACTGTTAATTTTGCAGATAGCCTCAGCAGAACTCCATGAGCTTTGGTGGTGTGACAGGAGAGAGGTCCTGATCAGGGTCTTTGTTTTCTATACAGCTCATCCGTGGTTAGAGTCAAATCCAGTCCTCCCCATTAGCTGGTGACAGCTGTTGTGGATCAGCTCCTTGGTTCCCCAGACCAGAGGTGCTGGGCAGGGCGGTGCTGAAAGATCTCCAGATGTTGGCTGCTCTGGCTCGCTTGCCGTGGGGAGCACTCCCGGCGCATCATGCTCTCAGCTTCTTGGGCACAATCTAAGACCTTTAGGCCGTGTCTATGTTTTGTAGCATGTATTTTGAACTGTGAAAAAAGCGAACAAAAATGCATTCCTTAAAATACACAAATAAACGAAGAGATGCCGTTAATTGCATACTGCGCAACTTGAAAGCTTAGGGCTATATTTCCTCTTTATTGACTTCTGAAAAGCCTGTTATTGAGAAAGGTTTTAAGCACGTGGTTGAAGTTTAGTGCATAGTTTAAGTGCTTACCTGAATACCTCCATTCATTTTCCCATTAGTCAACCAGTCAATATCAGCACAGAGCTTTGAAAAATGCCATGGAGGAGGAGGAGGAAGGCAGACAGAAAAATATCGCCATCACCCGGATGTTCAGAGTTACTCGGGAAGTGGACAAGATAAATATTTGCCTGAAGGGATCTCCAAAAGTACCAAAACAAAAGAATGCTGCAGAATTAAACTTGCTTTGAAACTTGCTGTGCAAACTTGTTGGAAGTAGAGTTTAGAGGGTCCCCAAATTTGTCAGGCTGGTGCTTGCTCAGCTGGTCAACAAGAAAATAACCTCAGAAATGGTCTAGACTGGGCAGTGACCAGCCTGGGTCACTCTGAGGCATTACACAGACTTTGTGTAGGTATCACTATTAAAACACAACCTCAAGCAGCTTTTCATTTGTATAATTTTCAATAATACTCATAATTGCAAAACTTTGGATCTTTTGTGCTTTTATTCTGCCAGTCTTCGGACCTTAACCTTAATTCATCCCACAGGTTGGAAGACTCCATGACCCCCAGTGAGTTAAACACCTGCCTTTGAAGGCATCCTGAAATCCTAAAAGTTTGCCTGGTCAATGAAGGATCTGGAAAGAGGAGGCTTTAGACAGCTATCTAGGGACAAGTTATAGTATTTCTGCAGCTCTTGAGGTGAAGTAGAGGTCTGTAGTTGGGTCGTGGAGATGAGAAGGGCAGAAAGCTTCAGCTAAAACTGGCTTAGAAACATTAATTTCCCCTAGGAATACTCTTTTTGAACTTCTCACTGCAGCTTTTTCTCATAGGTTGGTCTCTTCCTTGAGTGGATATATTCGTGAAAATAAATACATACATCTATTCTATTCTATCTCGCTGAAGAGGTGTTGGTGACAATTAATACATTTCTGTATGTGTAACTGTGAGAGCCCATCCGATCTGCTCTCATGCCTTTGTACAGACATATCCATGGGACATTACAGTCAGCAGCAATATGTATGAAATCAGGTCACATTCGACCTGGAAATGACCTACACCGTGAACTCTATAAGCAATATATTTTCATACGTATCAGCCTTAGAGCTGTAAAAACAAGAAGTAATTCAGCAGCGGGGTGGTTTATACCTGCATGGGTGACAGAAGGAAAGCAAACGCTTCCTTCTAGGAGTAGTCCTGACCCTGGTCCCAGCCTTCCTTAGTCATCTCGCTTCAGTGCCATTCTCTCAAGCAGACTGAGAGTCTTTTTGAGGTTGTTTGGGGGCTATTTTTGAGGACATGTGGTTTACTTGATGTTATAAATGTGAATGTGCAGTAAATGGCCATGGTAAGACTTTGTCGATGAATGTCCTGTAATCAAAATCAGGATCAGATGTCATTCTCGGTATATACTGAGTTCATCCACAAATTCCTGGCAGAGAGCAGGATTTAAATATTATGCATAGTCCCGTAGCCTGTAGGGAAGCAGATGCTGTAAGAGTGTTTTCCTTTGATCCTAGTACCCGATACCAATCTGACCTTGTTAATTTTGGCAGGTGGAGCAATCCACCCTCTCTGGGGTTTGCATGGAAGAGTTGCAGGGAAAGTTGCCACCTTTCATGTCATTAAGAACTCATCCTTTCCCAAAGTGCCCCCATTTTCAAAATAGCCAGCTGCTGCAGTGGGTGCTAATATTTATGCCAAAAAAGGTGTTTCACCTTTCCTTCGGTCTCTTTCATTATTTGCTCTTTGACGTTTTATAGCAATTTTCTCCCCCGATTACTTCAAGGTTGCTTTTGATAGGGAAAAATCTCTGCTTAATAAGATCTCTAAATAAATCTCTGCAGCTAAAACCTTACATCTAAATGCTGGTGCCAAATGGCAAATCTGGTGATGTGATTCATTGGTACCAGGAGTATTCGTTTTACTTGGCAGACTGATTTAGCTGAAGGCACTGTGCTTATGTCCCGCTCAATGGCCTTTGGATAGAGTGAATTTACTTTTCTTGTCTACTTGGAAGACTAAAAATTTGGTAGTATTTCATTTTCAGGTAGAAAAGCAAAGAACTGTTCAGATATTCTCTTGAAGCTGTCCTGAAAAGTGGCTCATAATGACAGAATCATAAAGGTCATGTGCTGTTTTCTTTCCATAAATCTGGCAGTGGAAACATTACAGATTTTCCTGGTCTTTATCCTCTCTCTTGCCATGATGAGGGTGCCAGATTGTATTTGGCTCCCTTGAAATCTCAAATATTGGAAATAAAATGCAGAGCACAGATGAGTGCTGCCGTACCTCCTTGTTGTTAGAGGCTGGGACTGGGAATAGCAACTGATGGGAAAGTAGGCTCATTGCAACATGAACCCCGACAGAAGATCCTCACAGTCCATTGGAAATGATTCCTTATGCTGCTAGGAATGTGAAGTTTGACGAACCCTCTTACAGCATCAAATGCAACAAGGCAAATAAGTTGAACATGAAATTAGGTCTTGAATTTTTGGTGCTAGCCGCTGCTGAAACAAACGGGAAGCTCTTGGAGCACGCGATCTGCTAAATCCCCGTAACCTGGGAAATCCTGTAACCAGTTCCCACGGAGAAAAACCAACAAAAGTGGATCTGAAATACAGTCATGAAAGAGAAGGCCTTCGGTAACAGGGCTACCGTTTCACCTCACATCTGTAGATCCCATGCTGCTCTGCAGCCATTTGATATGGGTCTCTTTGGATGGTGGTGTGTGTAAAAGGAGGATGGAATAACGGACAAGTGTACAAAAACTGAAATCCTGACTTCTGGCGCAAAGCTTTTTTCATCTATCTGAACTGCTGGCTGGACTCAGCTGCTGGAAGAAGCTGCAAACTGCCATAGCTCTAGGGCTTCTGCATCAGTTTGAGGTAAGCAGAGGAACCCGTCTCTTGTTTGCTTTGGGACTACCTATTTGCCTTGAAAAATGAATGGAAAATGAACTAATGGCTTTGAAAACATTGCTCTTAATATCTGTCAAAAGTCCATATAAAACAAATTGAGCTCCTTGTTCTGGAATAACGTGCCTTTTCCCCTCTAGCTCAGAGCTGCATTTTTTTAATAGGAAGAGTTGGTGTATGCAAGGGAGTGAGCACGGAGCAAGGGTGGAGTTTGAATTTCAAGCATGATAATGAGTCCTCAGCTATTCCCAGTCTAGATACTGTAATATTGCACTAGATGTGTCTTTGTGCGGTTTAGCATCGAAGGAGGGACTGGGGCGAGGGTGTCTGTAGAGTGGGAGGAGAGAGCCCTGGAGAACGAGCCGTTCTGCAAGAGCTGCTTGGGATTATTTCTCCAGACAGACAATTTCTAAATCTGGTTTTCCCTCGTTGTTGAGACTACATTTGTGGCTGCTCGTGTATATATGAGTGAGTGTGAGTAAACGGCTTTTGGCAGCCGGACAAGCACCGTTGTTTATCCTAGATGCAAACCTGGCCAGAAGCGAGGGTTTCTTCACATATGTCGGTTCATGGCCATGACCGTGATGTCTGCCAGAATTATAAACTTATTGGTCTGGAGATGGAACTGGATCATTAATTAAAGCTAGTAACTGTGATTGATCCTATAAAATACAGCATATGTTTGGACTAGATGAGCTGAAAGGTCCCTTCCAGCCTAGGCAATTCTAATTCAATTGTAATTCTATGATTTTTAGGACTGCAAGATTTTTTTTAAAGTTGTGGCCTGGTTACAAGTCAATTTGGCTCAGTGTCCAATTTCTTCAATTCCTTCTGCGATCCAAGTCAGCATCCATACTATTCATGTAGACTTGGTTAGTGACAAAGAACTAAATTAACCTGGAATCTTAATTGATATTTATGGAACTGTGATACCTGTTGCAATGTGTCCCCATAAGTAAGCATGAATGGAGACCAATGTTTCATTTTGGAGATGTCCTATGTTTTGCCTCTTGTTTTTGCTTTTCCTGTTTTTCTGTGCTCTAACTGTCATGTGTTCGTGGCTTCGATATACCTAAATTCTCTGATTCTCTGATTCTTTTTTTGTATAATTAGATTTATGCCCGAGGGTGCATAAGTCTGTAAAAGATAACATTTTTTGACCCAGCATTATGGTATCTATAATTCACATAGCTCTCTGTAGAGGTATTTAGTGATATAGGGGCAGTACCTAAATTCTTGGAAAAAAAAATGATGTGTTACAGTCATCCCAAGGGAATCACACTTATTTAATACCAACAGTGAATTTGGTCATTTTTTTTTCATGGCTGTTTTTGAGCCAAAGCAAACATCCCCAAATATTTACTCATGGAACGAGTCCAGGAGAACTGCACAATCTATCTGAGGGTTTTGCTTGGTTTTGCTTTATGTTCTCGAGGACCGGTTGCATCACCAGGTCACAGGATAGGCTTCGGTGGTGTTGTAGATGCTGCTAAACCCTGTGTCACCATCAGCGTGAACTACAGATTTGCAATGCAGCCAAAGATGTGTCTGCTTATTTTTTTTCTAAACATTTCCCCACATTTGTAAAAATTACACAGTCCTTTAATGTGAAGTAATCGTTAAAGCTTTCTTAATGAAATTGGTATATATTACCCGTGTTGATGACTACAAGTTCATTCCTGATACTGAACTAACGCAAAGTGTAAGACTCTTCTGTTGATGTATTTGTTGGCCTGGGGAACACTAGGCAAGGTCAGCCTTAGCTAAATCCTCTGCACAATTACCACAATTACCACCAATTAGGTGTCACTAATTAGCATTTTAGCAAAGACAGCATGGATAGGTTTTACTCCACTCCAAAGCTGGAAGCATCATGTTGTTAGCAATTGTACCACCTTGGTATCCTTTCAAGTACAAGCACATCCTGCTCATCGTGGCTAACCAAGTAAAAACCAAGTTTCTCCCCAATAACAACAGTTTAAGCCTTGCCGGTTTGTCCGTGGCTCGCACTCTAGCAGCGCAATGGGGCATTAATAAATGAGATTAAAGCAGTCAACAGCTTATGGATTTCTCCCATTCCTTTGCAGCAATATCCTGGAAATCTTCCATTTATTTAAGACAATTCCACGGCTCCCTTATAGAGTAACGGGCAATGCTGCTATGGCAAAATCGACAAATGACTTACTGTGAGAATTTCCAGTTCTCTTCTGCTGTTGTTATTTCCTGTTGGGCTGAGACCTGCAGTCACTTGCACATGCGAGTAACAAGTATCTTGCATATATTTACTCTCTCTTGCAAGCATTTGCAGTTTGAGGTTTCTAGAGTAACGGCAGCTCAGACACGATTTTTGTTCTCTTTTCAGGGAAGTGTTTAATTGTGGACCTGAATCTGGGCCTTACAGTAGAAACAATATATATATAAAGGAAATGCTGAGAAGAGTAATAAAGAGCAATCTTCCTGTGAGTAAATAAAAATTACAAAAGGAAACAATAATCAATACATTTTACAGTTCAAGAGTTCAGCACATGCTGTTTCAGTGCAGTACAATGGATAGGCGGCATCTGTGGATTATGAATTCCCACGTTTATGTGGAAACAGAAGTAAATAACTGAAACAAGAGTCATGTTGCAAGAATGTAAAACCAAGCTGGACTTAATGGTGTGCTATATTTAAAAGAGTGATGTGGTCCAAGGAGTGTTCACTTTATCTTTTCCTTCAAGCTTGGCTGCCTGCAACCTGCCAGGACCAGCTAATTCAAAAGAAACCATTTTTCTCTATTTCAATCACCAATAAAATACAATATGCATTGCACTTTGTTGCCCTGAATCCCAGAGCCTGACGTTACCAAACGGCAATGCGTTATGGATGTAAATCTACGGCGCTTCTCATTTGAGTTGGGAGAGCCATTCCCTCGACCGGATAGAGGGGAAGAGCAGGGCAATGTGGTGATGGGATGGGATACTATTACAATAATTTTTTGGAGGCAACAGATGTCTGGAAGCTTCATGCCATCCTATAAAACCTTTTAGCCTTATGAGTCAGGTGCAGAAACACCGTCAGAAGCCTGGTCTTTGATCATCTATTCAAGATCAGGTTTTGTGCACGTATCATCACATCTCCTCCTTTCCCAGCTTTCCTCTCCCGCTTTCCCTCCTTCTCACACTGCTGTCACTGCAGTTATCAATCAGGGACTGATTTCCAGTTTCAATCCCTTACACCTCTCCATCAGCATAAGAGAAACCATTTAATGGGGCCATCAGCCTCTAAGCGAGAAGGATCTTCCAGAGGGTTTGAAGAGGTGTAATTGGCTTCCAGCCTTGCCTGCCGTGAACGCGAAGGGTCTACTCATCCCCAGGAGGAAGGGCAGGTTGGATGGACCTGATGTCACCTGGGAAGCAAGGGATGTGGGTGGCAGGTTGCCCTGATGTTTCACCACGATGAGGAGCAAATGGTCAACAGCATTTTGGTCTGCGAACGCTGGTCAGTAAACCTGGTTTTTGTATAACTAAAAATCTCATTCGCACAGGGTTGCAGGCACCTTGCAAGAGAAAAAGGTGAAATCCTGGTTTGGTTAAAATGTTCCTGTTGTCAGGGATGGACCCATTTTGCTCTAGCTGATGGTCTTGTTCCAAACCGAGGAGTCTCATGCATAATGCGGATTTTGATTTGATGATACATGTCCCATTTTCCAGGTTAGCATGTTTTTTATCCAGTGAAGGCTATATCTTCTCACGCATTAAGGGTCTAGGCTTGTACTTCATGTCTATGTGATAATGCACTCCAGGACATTATATATGGAAAAAACTCTGACATAGATGTAATTTCTAAAACCTATATTAAAAAAGGTATAATTTAGAAAAATAGTTCTTGCAATGTCGTGTTAAGAATGAACAATTTTGAATAAAAAAACCACGAAAAGGATAAATTTTGAGTGCTTGGCATTGTCAGACAAATGCCATTCCTATAATCTTCATCAAAATCAATCTTATACAGATAGTAACAGTTGTGCCCTTGTTCTAATATAGTAGAGCCATTTTGTTAATTTCCCCGTATTTTGCGAGATGCACGGAAAATACATTTTATGAGCAGGTGCTCTCTTACTTTATATAGGAAGTATTAAATTTGATACCACTTTCCTTTAATAAGACCAGATAATGGCACAAAATCTGAATCTATTATCACAAGGAAGAAAGTAACAAGGACAGAAAACGAAACAAATGTAATTTTTTCTTATTATAACATTCACATTTCAAACTTGTGGAGTGTCTGTGCTTTACTTTGTAATGACTACTGTGACTGCATAATACTAGGATAGATATTGTTTAAAAAAAGAAACCACTGATAGCCTATTCAGGGCTGTGTCTTTGTGTTCTCATGGTAGCCCATCTCTTTAAGCAGGCTGAGTTGAACAACTACCCAGCAGGTGAAAAAATGTTCTGCTACTAGCATATTGCAATCTTTCATTAAATGGTTACCAAATAATCCATGGAGTCGTGAGAAAGGAATGCATTTCTACCTGCTGGCAGATATCTTTACAAAGTGCAAGGTAACGGTGTTGTGTGGATATGGAATGACGCTTGCAATGAAACTATGTGCATTTTCGCTGGTTCCCCCTCTCCCCCAGCAGCTGTAATGCGCTATGAAAATCAACCAGCAGAACTAACGCAAATGACATAGCAAACATGCAGGCAATGATTTTTTTTTTTTTTTTTTTTCCCCCTACTGCATACAATATTAGCCATTAGCCTGGAAGCGATGGTGCTGCATTCATATTTAGGGTAATTTTCACACTAATATGGTATATGCAAGGCAGATCTCTCACCAGAATGAAAGTGGTTTAACGGCTGAGTTTAGGCAAGAAAAAAAGAACTCTGGCATTTATCAGCAGGTTTTGCTTTCAGGAGTGACATAAACTCGTGTTCCACATTTTTAACGGGAAAACAACAAAGTTCCTTCATCTGCAGAAGTGAACGAAACCTATGTGAAATTAAAAATAAATAAATGTGGAGGATGCTTTGTGCATGAATTTTGCTGCTACGTACCAACGGTTTCTTCTGCATACGTGTCAGAGGTGCTATTTGGTAAGGTCTTTCATTTTAAATTCCTTAGAGGAAACCAATAAAAATGTTAGCGCAAGCGATGAAAGGTATAGTTTGCTCCTGTGATGCATAAGATTTGTGCCAAAGAGTCTGTAGAGTCCCCTACGCACTCCTTCTGTGCCCTTACTTTCTTTCTCAATGGAGTGCCAGTGCTTGACAAGGTTGCTTGAGGCGATCCCAGATCTGGGCTCCTGTAAACCCTCCGCAGCAACACATCCCTGTTGAAAGCTGGACTCTAAGTCCTGGTGCTTTAACCCCACTCCTTACTGCTGCTGGTTGAGCTGGACCTGCCGGATCAGTCCCACTTGCGTCTGAGCACAGCCCTTGGTTGTGGCGAAAATGTTTGTCTTCCTCTCCTGACTATCGTATCCACAAAGCCTCCAATATCCACCCTCCGGAGGATTGCAAAGGGAAGCTGGGTGCCCTGAAAATGTAATAACCTCGATCCATCTAACCACCTATCCAAACATTCAAAACTGGTGTCTTTCCATACCTTTAGAAGAACAAAATCGATTAAGAAATATGGGCAACAAAGGAAACATATGGAAAAAAAAATCAGGCCTACGCTGAGAACTTCAACATAAAGTTTTACCCATTAGGAAATTTGGCCTGACTGAGTTATTACCTCTCAAAAAACCAGCATTCATAATGGAAATCCTGACAGAGCCTTAACTACGGCGGTGTGAGTGGCACAGCTATAATTAAGTCTGCCTTCAGACGCCTTCCATTAATATTTTAAGGATTTTTAATTAAAATAATTGTATTAGTTTATGAAAAATACTCTCTCCCTCAAGTTGTTTCATACAGAAAATATTCCAAACACTTTCCTTTTTTTTTTTCTCTCTCTCTTTAGCTTTCTAATTCCCACCTACGCAACAGGATTCCTCCTTCCCTTCGTTTTCTTCCATTGCTAGGTCCCCATAGTTTCTCCCCAGACCTTGAACAGTGAAAGTTCTCCCCTTTGATTTTGTGTCTTTTCATGTTTTGGAAGCTCTGTGGGGCAAAGCCCATATTTATGTTCTCTGAATCGCTCTGCCCCTTGCTCAGAAGCTCAGCCCGGTATCAAAGCTCTGCGCTTTTTCGCAGCCATCCATCCATCCATCCATCCATCCATCCATCCATCCATCCATCCCTCCCTCCCTCCCTCCCTCCCTCCCTCCAGCAGCACCTGCCAGCTGTGCTCTGGGGTCTGCACCGGCAGCCTGGGCATTTTGGGGCAGAGACAATGTCTTGGTTTGGGTCATAATGCTTGGAGAACCTCACTCCATGACAGGTCTTTCCTTCTCGGTCCTCTCAGTGGAGGAATTGTCCCTGGGTTTACGACACGGCGGTGAGGTGGCACTGGCAGGCTTTCTCCGGGATGCCCTCAGCCATGGAGCAACCTCTCTCCTCTCTGGTTCTCCTTGGTACCGTCTAAAACTCATGTGCCCTGTTAGAGAAATAGATCTACTAACAACAATTATGCAAAGATGTTTGTGTTTTAAATATTTAGTGGTTATTTCTTTCCTACCAATGCATAAACCCCATTATTTTTAGTCTGAAGTTTTCCATTTTTGCTAATTCAAATATGACCAGAACTCAGACTATGCCTTTAATATTTCACTTACAAACAAGACCATATTGATCACCCTTGGTGCAGATGAAACAAGGAGAAGATTAGCAATGAGAAGTGATATTTTGTTTTGGAAGAAAAGGTTCGTGCAGCCAGAGTCTTCAGAAAACTCTGTATTCGACTTTTCAGTATATCACTAAAATGGTGCTAAAACAACATTACACTGCTGACGTGTAGGTGGGCAAGTGAAATGGTCAAGGCACATAATAAATTGCACCAGCATATAATAAATCTATTTCTCCTAGAAGCCGTACAACCCGTACAACTTCTCGTACAGATAGTACTTCTGTATATGATAATTTATGGAGAGACCACACTTCTGATACATAAAACTATTTGTACACAAGAAAAAGCCCAACATGAATAATTTAACCAACCACTACAAACTGATATAAAGCAGAGTCTGCCATCCAAAACAAATGAGACCCCATACAGACGCTTCTATTGACTTATACTTGAATTCATTTCATCTTTATTTTATTTCAACTCTACCTTAAAATTTTTTTTTTGTAATCCTCTGTCCAGAATATGACATGGGTAACTTTTGAGCAGGCTCATCATTTGAATAATCATCCATTTAGTGACATGTCTAGTCCTGTTTAATGACTGAATCTGTAAAAGTATGACCTCAAGCACTGGTTAACTTTAAAATAGCTGTGCCCACTGCATGACATAGCCAACAGGAAGCCATTAGAGCTCCAGCAATTACCATTTACATCCATCGACGAAGTCCCTATTTTATTTTAATCTGCTTAAGTACATTTTCTGCACGAGGTTAAAATATAAATCCCTTCTCCTGAACAAGACTGGTTTTCTGGCTGACTTGAGAGCACAATTTACAACTGATTTAATTTGTTCTTCACAAACATTCCTAATGACATTACCCTGGTGCATATACTGACTGCCTCCTCTTATTCCATTAACTCCCAAATCGGGTTTAAAGACCATATTGATGCTAGATGTTATTATGGGTGATTATCAAAACAACAGACAATGGGGCAAAGTGTTTACTAACTGGTTTATATATAATTTCTGTAATAACTACAACAGATGGTAATGCTACAAACAATAAATCAAGCTTTTCACTGCTGAAATAAATTGGCAGCCTGCAGTACAGAAATGCTGTATGTAACTATATACAGATGCTTCAGTCATCAACTGTATTGTTCATCTTATTAGAAAATGGGTCTGTTACTGCTATTACAGGAAATCTTTCCATTTGCAATTACAAATGTATATTTTCAATTAAAATTGTTTTTAACTGCCAAACTGGTTTAAGTATACTTTAACCTTTAATTACAAATGGAGTTATCACGTACTGCCAAACTGGTTTGAGGCATTTGTTTGTGTCTGTGGAAGTTCCTCCTCAAATTGGGTTTCCACTCCATAAATATATTCCTGCCCTTCAAGAATCCTCTGGCCAAAAGGCATTTGCAGTAACTTTAGGAAGTTAATTCAATAGTAGCTGCGTAAAAGGATGCTTTATTCGACAGTGCTTAAAACAGTATCAAACCTGCAATTAATTCCATTCGCTCTTCTTTGTAGTAATTTATCAAAACATTTGTCTCCTTACACTGTCTTTTTTCCAGCTCTTTTCCGGGGAGCTGGTTCCGTGTCTTCGTACTCATGTCACCATCTTCTGGTGTTTCCGAGCTCCTGGGCTCTACCAGTGGTTTTGGGATAGAGGTTCTCAAGTTGGGTCCTCAAGGAGGTCCTCAAGTTGGGAGCAAACGATGGCAAGCTTCAGGGAGCTGCAGCAGTTCTGGAATGAACCACAGGAATGTTTGCCCGTTCAGAAATTTTATTACAAATGAGACTTTTATTGCAATTCCAAAAATGAGTACGGTTTTTAGTGCCTTTCCCCATTTTATGGCTCCTTTGAATTGTTCTTTGCATAAATGTAGGGCCATGAAAGGAAGAGGGAAATAGTGAACACATAATATTTTCACAGCCAAGCTTGCAACTTGCAAACTTGCGAACTGATTGAGACTTATATCCTCCAGGTGTCTAATTTACAATGATTTTTAATCTGACTTGGCCACCATCCACTGTTGAGAGGGTGACTTAAATTGCTCTAAGTTCCTACCTACAAATTTAGGCATTTATTTCTCTTGAAACTTGAGGTCTCGTGTCACAAAGAGATGAAAAAGTTAAAAAAAACAACCCCAAAAGTGTGTATGTATGGAGCATTAAGTAAGCGATGGGACACACAACAAGACAAATAAAATATTTCTGAGACTACTCAAAATTAATTGTCGTGAATCATTCATGAATAATCTGTGAAGAGAAACTTGCTTCTTTTTTTTTACCAAAATAATCACATAATAATTTCAAGGAGAGAATTAATCCATGAAAGTCATGATTGCTTTATGAGCAATTTAATAACAAGAAGATAATTGACATTTGAATTAACTTTTCAGGAGTAGTCAGAATGATATATTAGCTCTTTTACATAATTTTTGGCCAACTTGTGATGTCTTTGATATCAGCTGTGCTTTTGTGTAGCTGTTGGCCTCAGCGGACACCTGCATAAAAGAGGTAAAAATGCCACTTCACTGGTTGATCTCTTGGTAAGTATGAAGAAGAGTTCTATTCCTAATTCTAATAGGGTGAGATAGAAGCGAAATGAACTGCCCAAAATCTGGTTGCTGACAGATATTGAATCCAGATTCCTTCACCTTCAACTCATTTAAAATGAAAATGCCTGGAAAGACATTTCTTTAGTAACTTCGGCTCTTAAGGTTGCTTTAGCTGGAGTCCAAACACGTCCCATGGATGGTGTCACTCTTGGACTGCCAGGACTGGAGGTGATGCCTGCTTTGTCAATGACTGCAGTGGTGGGAAAACATCGGACGGGATGGTTTGTCTTCTGCACGTGGACTAGGTGTTTGCTCAGGTCCAGACCTGAAGCTCACACGAGTCTTAAGGGGTCACCAAGAACCAGGTTGGAGCCTGGCAGTGAATTTTATGGAGCATCAGCTGTGCATCCTCTACTTTTGTAGACAACTAAGGGGCAGTAGGTACCACCACGCTGTCTACTCATACCGGTCCATGGCTGAGGGCAGCACAAATCTGGATGCGTCCTCCTGCTGCCCTGCCACAAGCTCAGGAGATACAGTTGTTTGCGCTGGCTTCATTTCTTGCCTCTTTACTGAGTTGCCTGTTGCCTGGACAGTGATCTAGTTGCTGAAGGTTGCTGCTGTACGAAGAGGGCTTTTTGTGTGCCAGCAGTCTGCAGGACAACTCCCGCTGGAGAGCACCAAAGGTGTAGTAGAAACCCCTTCCCCTTCCATCGGCTACACGTATGCATGCCCAATGCTGTACGAACGCAACCGATGCAAATTTTATCTGCTGTATATAATAAAGACAAAAAAAAAATACATTCCCGGCATTATAAAGATCTTTAATTAGAATCCCGCAAAGGTGCAATCTGATTATTTGCTAATTGCCTTTCCATATTTTTTCAGGGCGTCACAAAGCATCAGGGATACTAAAGAGCAAACAGTGCTTTAAGGCCACAGTACAATGTGACAACAGTGATAGATATGCTAATTTCTTCATTCACTCCACTTCACTTCTTTTATTCTTTCCAATTAAAGCAAATGCTACTGAAACTGTAATTAAGCTAGTGCCGTAGCCCTGATTGCCTGCTGTTTTAATGAAACCCTATTGATTTTTCTTTTATTTCTAATGGCCACACATTGCGTTCAATGGTCAAACACATGGATGTTACAGTGTGCGGCCAAACTTAATTTTTGTTCTCTAAAAGGGTGGCCTTATCAGAAGGAATATCAAAAGAGCTATTTGTGTGAGGTCCCTATAGTTTTTTCCTGTATCTGCCTGAAGAGACGCACTTTGAGCAAACATATTACCATTAAAAAGAAATGAGTTACATTTTGTGGCGAATAAAAATTACTATTAGTCTCCTGCAGTTGCCATAAGTTGCACAGAGATTTGGCATATTCATGATTCCCAGCACACTTTTAGGTTTTATTATTTTTTTATAAAAAAAAATAAAAAATCTGTCTGGAAGAGAACGTGGGGAACATTATATTCTCTCTGCAAGATATTATAAATCACACCAGCAATTTAAGATATAACAGGCTACGAGCACTTTCTGATTTGTTGATAATTTTATGGAAGAATTCGTTTTGACCGGTAAATTTCACTGAATTATTTTCTGGTTTGCCTGGAAGTAGAGAAAAAGATAAGGAAAAGAAAAACTCTCTTAAAATCCCGTAAAACACACCGCGGACCTACAAATTTATTGTTCACCAATTGGATTGTTCAGCTAGGGAATTAGGTATTTAACTGGGTGTAGCTTTTCTGTGGCTTCACATTCGTGCTGAGGAGCCAGTGTGTACAAATCGGCGCACTGGAAGAAGGCACTAAGTCTCCCCACAAACCCACCCATCCATCCTCTCATAACACACCCCAGCAGAAACTCGCTGCCTGCACCAGGCACATCTACAGGAAGATTGAAGATTTTAATTCGCAAAACACGAATATATGTGACCCCGCTCTGGTTTTGCTTGAGGAAAATAAATGGTAATAAGGAATCACAGTTTCCTACTATTCCTTATCTAGAAATGTTTCTCTTATGACTGCTGCGGAAGATAAACTGTAATCACGTTCAGGATACACAAAGTCAGCAGCCAGCTTAGCAAAGGCACAAAACACGCATGAGCTAAGGCCCTGATCCTTCCTGTGTGTGCTGAGAGGCGAGGGTTTTTTTTGTTTTCCTTGTATTTGTTCAACTTTAATCAAGCATTCACATTTTTTCCTGGACTGAGGCCACAACTTGCTGGTCCTTACAGTCCCTTAATCAGCATCTCTAAATGACAAATCGCGCGTTAGGGTATTGGCGATCTGTGGGGGAAGCATCTTCTCATGGTAAGTAATAAATTGGGATGTAACTTGTTTCACATAGCGAGTGTGACTGTACATGGTCTGAGCCAGTTAAATGAGTCCTTAGAGCATAGGTCTATTTTTTCTCTCATTCTCGATGAATTTTGTGACACGTTATAGGAAAATATTTGTTCAGTGTCCCAGGTTCTCACCCTGCAGTCTGATCTGCAGGAGCACGTCCTCTGGCTTGCCAAGAACCCCAGCGAAAGCTTCCGTGGCGTTTCCTTCGTGGACCAGCTTGTGGGATGACAGACAGGGGCAAAAGTTACATCAGCCCTAGAGCTGCTAAATCTGACCTCAGGAACTGGCCAGGCTGGACTCGAGCAAGGCTTAATGCCTCCTTCGCTCCTCCCAAGCGTGAGGGATGGATCAGGAGGGGCTGTCTTGGTATGATGGGGGTCCTTGTTTCGTATGAACAGTGCTTGTGGGCTCAGGTCAACCCATGCCAGAATCCGCCACTATTTCCTGATCGTTTCATTGGGAAGGCAACTACAAAATCCTGTGTTAATATACATAAATGACACTGTGAGTGCTGGATTAGCCTGATTTGTTAAAAAAAAAAAAAAGAATGCAGAAAGAATATGAACAGTTGAAAGTATCTTACATAGGGTTTAGTATCATGAAATGGATTTGGGGCTCCTATAGCCTTTCCCCTTGCTTGCCCACTGCCCAGCCCACCTGCATCCCCCTTAGTTTACAACAGCAGCAGATCTCATTTTCAAGTTGCCTGTCAATATGGTGCTCCCATGATGCTGATCTAACAGCACAGTCATCGTAAACCCCCACATAAGGTCTCCACGACGCACACCACAACCGGCAGAAGGGGCTGGAGCAATGTGAGAAAAGGCTTTGATCCCACAGGTGGAGGTCAACCAGCCTGAACTCAGGGTAAATGCAGCGTAAAATGTCAAAGTTTCCAGGGCAGCCAGCTGGGGTCCCACCATCTGCACCCAGGGCAGCCACAGAGTCAAAAGAAGTTGTTCTCGCTGGGCTGTCTTGGCTTGCCAGTGGTTTAGCTCTGCACGTGGCAAGGGAAATCTTTCCTCAGCACTAAGTTTACTTCCAATAATAATAATAATAATAATAAAACCAAATGTAGATGAAAAAGTAATTGTAAATTTTATTAACAGAGTTACAGTCCAAATTTTAGCCGGGTCTTGCAGAAAGCTCAGCTCTTTGTTGTAGCCACGACACCAGCACAATTTTCGGTAAGTAAACAGAAGATGTGAAACCAGAAAACACATTACCATTTTCCCCACATTAACCAAGAAGTCTTGCCTGCCTTATTTCCCAGCCTTCCCCAGCTACAGTTCTGAATCACCTTCTGTTTGTGACCACTGAATGCTAAATACACTTTTATTTTACCTGTAGGCACTAAATTTTTCAAAAACCTCACATTACTATTAGCCTGCCAGCAAAGCAGGAACATCAGCTCTTTTTAATTAGATTTTCTAACTGTGATGTTCATTCAACAAGGGATAAATTCCCTTTAGTGGAAGTTGTGGATTACACTTGGACTTGTTAGCTCTGGAGAAGTGAAAATAATAAATAAAATTTGTCAGGGAAAAGGCAACGGTAGGAATAGTAGAAAATAAGATACCATCATGTAACTACTCAGCCCTGTCAACTGTTACGCTAATCAGGACAGAATTAAAAACACATTTTCTCCCCAGATGTTTCACAGCCAAACCAGTTAAATACAGATTTTAACAAAATTGAAAGCATATTATACGGAGATTTGTGGTTTCCAGCTCTGTGAGCGAGTGCTGAAAGTGTGATGAAATAGCAAAATTGCAGCCTAATAATCTATAGAATAATATTGTCAACTAATGGATTATAATAAAATAAAAGCTATTATTAGGGTAAAACATTATAACAAAAAAAAATCCAACTTTTATTTGTAGCACCTCCCCCTTAATGGTTTCAAGCATTTTGAAAGGTAATTTAAACAAGTACATTGTGTCCTTATTGAAACTGTTTCATCTCGCTAGCTGCTGAAAATGGCTTTAACCATCTCTCTGAACAAAAGCTCGCTAATAAGACAACAAAAAGCCTACAAAAGCACTGGCTCAGCATCGCTGCAGAAAGGCAACTAAAGGCAGCCTGCAAATGGTCTGTTTCTTTTTTCTTGCATGTAATTAGATGAATTAAAAGGACAAAGTAGTTAATGTTACTGTTGTCCAAGGCCCCCGGTTCTTTTCATTCCGTCCGCTCTAGACAAGAGCCCGTGGCTCTCGCTCCAGCAATGCGGTGAAGAATGTTGGCAATAAGTAAAATTAACAAGCTTAATCTGTGAAGAATCTGGTCTGAGTCATAGATGAAATGTATCTCTAGCAACGAAAGGCTAGTAATTCCTGGTCTCCTTTTATATGCCTAATAAAACTTACAATAAATTAACTGCATTTTAGTTTGCAGCGCTGGCTCTATTAATCAGGGCCGAGACGTGTAGTCAAGTTACAATAGAAAGAACTCAACTGGGTGCATTTCAGTTATGCAATTAGGGCCCATTGGCCCGGCTCTAATTAGGCCAGGGATGTTGATATTTCAAGTACTGTTTTATCATTAGGTTTCATTTCCTTGGAACATCCTCAATGGCCAAGCAGTGAGAAGGGTGGAGGATATTATAAGCACGGGTCATCAGAAAGTCATTAATGGGAGTTAGGAAGGGAAGGGCTGACATTAATACCTCGCCCTGGGAAATGTCTCTGGGAGACTCTGAGCCCCTCCGTCTCGCAGAGGAATCGGTGGCACCTGAGACCGGCAGGATCAAGCTCCCGGCAAGGGACCTCCCTTAGAGGTGATACTGTTTTTTAGCTGTTAGCTGCTAAATTGGCACGCCCTGACCACAGGTACTGGAGAGAGGGGTGACCCTAACGCAGAGGTGTTGATTTCTCACCCCCTGCAAGCTGCTGGGGTCACAACTGAGAAGAAACACCCATTTCTGTTTATCATGCATTGGAACAAGCTGCCCAGGGAAGTGGTTGAGGCACCATCCCTGGAGGTATTTAAAAGCCGGGTAGACATTGTGTTTAGAGATATGGTTTAGTGATGGTTTTTGTCAGAGTTAGGCTGATGGTTCGACTTGATGATCTGAAAGGTCCCTTCCAACCTGGGCAACTCTATGATTTTGAGGAAGGCTCATTAGGGTAATTCTGGTGATGTTGCGTGGTCATCCCCACTCTGCTTCCTCCGGGCACAAGACCTGCCCTCAGTTATTGCTCTCTACACCCCGCGTAGAGTGAGGATGACGTGCTGGAGGTGGCTCACCTCCCACCAGCACCCACAGGCCGTGAACGTGAACTTTCCTCTGTTTAGCCCAAATGCGGTTGTGGTCCCTGAATGGACAAATCCAAACAGTGAAGGTCACATAAAACCAGAGGGGAAAAAACCCCCACAGAAAAACCCCATCAGACCTCGGTTGTGCTTTTCTTGCCAAATGTTAGCTTAAATCTGTAACTCCAAACAATACTTTGCCTGTTTGTAAAATATGACTTTGTTTCATTATGAAAAAAGAAATTACATAATTAAATTCATTATATCCAATTACTATATGATTCATCTGGCGGCTTAATGAAGCTTCACATTATACTAACAAGATAAAGCAAAAGAATAACATTTTATGAGACTGCAGGCATTCTGTGTACAGCAGACTAGATAGTTTATGAGCTATATACAGTGCATTTCCTAATAGTACATATTGTATTAGCTCGAGTAGGGAACTTAGTGCTTGGTCCTGTGATATCTCACCCACCTTATTCTGAAAATTTGCTAAAACAAAAAGTTCAACTTTCTTTTCTTTTCTGTCCGGTCCTAGGCCTCTCCTCTGGATGTAGCCAAGTTTTATCCGAGGATTATACGATGCAAGGAGCAAGCTTAATAGGATCTTATCAAAAAAATCTAGGCAACTCCACAGCTGTCAGAAGGCAACACGTTTTGGATGTAAAAGAGGCGGTTTGGTTTTGAACCAGTGACCTAGAGGTGAATTACCTCAGTGCCTCCGTTGATAGGTATATAAATATTTTAAATACGATTTTGCAGAAGTGTAAAACTGCCTTTTCTTTCAAAGTACATTATCAGCCTAAAGAAGTCTATCAACTCTGTCCTCCCAATAATTTATGATCTAATAAAAGGCTTCTGTCTTTGGAAAAACTGACAAAAACTCATAGTTTTATCTTTTGGGAATGAGATCCGTCAATATAGTGAAGCCTTGTCTCTCGAACGTGCATGTAAAACTATTTGAAATGTTCACAATTTTGAAATTAGCCGCTAACACAGGAAAGGGACAAATTAAAGACATTCAGCCTCCTTTTTCTTCCATGTATGAGTGCCCTTCAGCTTTTCTCATTACCATTTAGTATTTCTGGACAACTATTGATATTCAATGGGAATGTAAATGGGCTTGAGTACCATAAATTGTGAAACATAGGTTTTGGGGACATCAGAAAAGTTTGAGGAAAAATGACATTTGCCTACGTTGGAGAACAACAGGAATGCTTTCACTTTGTTATTGAAGGATAAGGCTGACGTCTCTTAAACTGGAGGCTTCGGCTAGTTAATAGGGGAGGTTTCTGATTTCAGCCTTGCGAACTGAGCAAACCTTGAAGCCTCAGAAGAAAAGGGAGCAATGAGTTCCAGCATAATTAAGAACCTCAGCATAATTAAGAGCCCCAGCTTTATTACTACTGGCGGTTTACTCTAGTGAGCAGCCTGTGTTTGTGCTTGCTAGTTACTTTTGGAAAGGGATATGCTGAAAGCCATCAGTGAGGTATTTAAAAATCTCTCCTCTAAATCAAAATTTATCACCCGTGACAGAAAAACTGAAATATTTCCTGTGGCTACGCCTTCATCATCTCCTAATTTCTTTAATTAATGTAAGAAAAACCGTATCTGCCTCTGGGCAAGTTTCAGTTTTGGTCATTTGTCTTACCTTCTGTGAGTAGGAATTGCCGAGAAGCATAGGCACACACGGTGCAAATTGAAATAAAGTACGGTGATAGGCAGCCGACAGAGCATCCTCAGCTGTGTGTTATGTGCTCCGACCAGGAGATTTCAGAATTGCCCACGCAGACAGTAAAAAAACCCCAAACCCCCTCTTCCGGAAGTGCTGATGGTAAGGAAACTCATCCTCATTATCCTTGTATTTGCAAGCTGGATCTGGACTGGGATCGCTTCTGCCAAATTTGGACACAAGCTCCTAGAGAGACCTTATTACTCCAGCAAACACAAAAAGGAAGATGTTTGCGCAAGATGTGTCCTTGCTACCATGTTTTAACTCTCTCCCTAGTCATGTTCAACTGGTGGGACTCACAGTGGATTTAATACGTCAAGAAACGTTCTTTGACCCTAAGGTGAAGTGATACAGTATGACCTCTGTCTGTACTGGTTAAAGCAGTAAGCACCAAAACAGAGGGTCCCCATGCCTGCCACAAGTTAATTGGGACTGGTAGATCATGGAGCGAGTCTATCTCACAGCTCACATGCCCCTCAAGGGTACAATGCGTGCCACACTCTTCCTTTGCCCCTCGTGCCATGTGCCGTCATGCCTGCAAGGAACTGGAAGGGCCTTGCACCCTCAGTTCCCCTCAGCAGTCTCGTGTGCCTGCTCCCCTTGGGACCAAAGCCTGCTCCATCTGAGGATTTGTGCAACATCCTTTTCCCTCCTGCAATGCTGGAGGAGGTTGACCTTCCATTTCTCCTGCACGTGAAGCTTGTTTGTGTGGAGTTATGCCATTCTGAGCTGTTTCAGCTTTTCCCCGTGCTGGGTGATGAAGTTGAGCTCACCTCCGAGGGATCCATGAAGCATGGCTTGTGGCACATCAAGCAGGTGACAGACGGTGGGGACAGTGCAGGACCAAGTGTCCCACAGCCACCCTGTTTCTGCCTGCTGGGCACGTTCTTGTCCTCTGCCCTCCTTGGGCATGGCCATCACTGGGTGAAGGCTGACTTGCTGAGGCCGCAGTTCTCCCCCGAGATATCAGAGTGATCAACCGGGGGGCTCAAGCTCATGGCTGGTGCTCTGTCGTCATAACCCTTTTCCCAGGCTTATCAGAGCAGTTTGCCGGGTAATGGGTTATTACGACATTCCGGCAAATCTGCTCTGTCCTCCCCTCGGAGCCCCTGGAAGCAGGGAGGCTGCTGCTGCCTTTGTCTGATTTTTGCCACAGCGAGAGAGCCGCGGCGGGTTAAAACACAGGTGTGCCGCGCATATCAGCCCTACATCTGGCGACACACACAGCTGATGGACAGAACACGGTCTGGCATATCTATAGCCATTACAAACGTATTATGCATCTCCATTCAAAATAAGATAACAATATAAATTGTACCGCTCTTTAACCAGTTGCCATGAGTGACAACCACGAATAGCTGCTGGGATATCTTGAGAGACTTGCCTCCGCCTCTTTACAAGGAGCAATCAAAGGTACTTCTTATTTCTGGGGCAGAAAAGTGAATCAAGGGAGCTATCAGATAACTGAGGTTCTTCCTCGCCTCCCATAGCAGCTGCTGCTTACAACCGCGTCGTCATGTAATTGTAAAATGAGTATGGTAAACATGATGCATAATTAAGCAACAAAGTGCGGAGAACCTTTAGAAAATGTACTAAAGGCATAAATAGAGAGCGGGATGAGATTTCTGCCAGCAGTGAATATCTTTATTAAAAGGTTGTAGTTTCTGGAAATTATTGTTTAACCAAATTATCAATGTGAATGAAATCAGGCTTTGGGGGAACTTCTAATTCATGCAATATATCAGGTGTTATTTAACTGTTGTTTATACTGTGTGGAAAACAGCAGCACCATCACATTGTTTATCACTCATAAAAACACTGATTTTTTGGGGACTAATCTCTGATTGTCATGATGAAAAATAGAAATAATTTAATGAAAAGCTATTTAGAAATATTTATCCTGTATCTAAACATATTTTCTGGCTGTTTTGTTTTTTTTTTATTATTAAAAAGAATTTGTTGTGGAGAAAGGGTCTGAAACCAACAGTAAATATTACAGCAGCTTTAGTGGGTACATCATTAGCCACAAATGTGCATTAAATCAAGTATTTGGAAACACCAGTTATAACACTGTCACGTAGAAGCGGCTTGAAATCAGCATAGGTTGTAAAGAAACTGGACACAGGCAGAGCTTGAAATGAAAAACATTAAAGCTACTAAGGTGCTTTAAATCCTTCTGCGGAAGCTGCCAACTCCTCCCAATACGATTTTCCAAAATATTTTCAGTTCTGCCGGAGAGCCCTCAAGTATGTGCTTCTGGATTTGCCAAAATCACCCAGGTCTTGATGGCACCGTGCAGACGGACTCCTGTGGCCAAATCCGTGAAGGACAAATCCAAATTTACAGATAGAAGCGTCTGAGCTTACGGTTCTGGCACAGGACAACACTGATAGAGCACTGATCTACTCTCTCGTTTCATCTCTCTTGGATGTTGCTTGTGAGATAGTCGCTGATAGCAGGACGCGCTGCGGCAAGTCGCTCACCTTTGCTGATTCGAGACTTCATTTTTCTGGCTTCCCTTCATAAAAACATCCGCAGCCCAAGTATCCCTGCTGAATACAAGCAGAGAGATTTATTCTTGGTTTCTTTAGCTGCTTCATTATGTGGAAGAGCTGTGGGAAAGGCTTACAGCCTCAAGAAGAAAGATGAAGCTGGGAGATAAAAAGAGAGAGTGAGAAAAGGGATGTATACAAAATAACGAAAGTATGTATTGCACATCAACTGAACATCCATATTTTTCACCGATCAATCCATTAAAAATGGGCCTTATTTGTGATAAGAATAGTAACTGTTTGACACTGGTATAACTTCGACAACCAATAATTACCTTGCAGCAATTATCCAGAGAGGTCACTAATCAGAGATGATGCAAACAAAGACAGTGATACTCATTTTCTAGAGACGGGGAGGATCAGTATGTTCCAAAGCACATGCCTACCTGAGTCTTGCTCTGTATCTTCTGGGATCATCTTGACATTCATCCCAATTCTCAGGAAAAGGGAGATCTCCACAGAAACATCATAAAAGGGAGATAACAACTCAGCAGAGGACTGAAATCCACTCTCTCCATTGTAGGATGCTCGGTCAATTCAGATTCACAAAGGATGACTCATATCGGCTTCAACCGATGTTGCTCTTCCATGAAAATACTTTACATTTCTATGATCTGCGCAGCACAGCCACCTTTTTGTTGAGAATAATAAAAGGGTTTTGTCACAGGGATGGGTTTACCTGTGAATCTCAATCGGCCTCAGTCTCAAATCTCTTCAAAGTTTGCCAGGTCCCGTAGTTTACCAGTCTGTGCCTCTGGCTTCTCATAGTAATTTTGAAATGGTTGCCAAGATGGTATATAATTGGGGTATTTATCTTTTAAAGGCAGGGTTAATAGGTGCTCTGCAAGGATCCTTTGCACGCATTTTGCCCTGTCGACGGTTCAGCTTGTTCCCTGGTTTGTTTGAATATCAGACGTGGCAGCAAATGGCAAAAGTTGACCTGTGCCTTTCTCCAAGTGTGGTGTCTGAAACCATAAAATGAGTACAACAGGGAGACCCGGATCCCCAGCAATTACAGGTGGCCCAAAGAGCTACATGAGAGACTCTTCTTAGACAGTTTTCTGTCTTAAGAAACCAAACTATTCCCAAGCAATCCTTTTCCATCTTTACTAGAAGGTCAAATCTCCCAAGTAGCTGCCTTCTCTTCTGTCCTTCATGCGACGATGTAAAACAGGGTTCACCGTACAAATAGCAAGTGTCTTCAAGAAAAGCATCAAAAGGAGTTTCATTTCTTCATACTTCGCTGCTCTGCAATGTGATACAAAAGCTGCAGTGAGACTAGAGCACAGCTACGGGGGAAGACAATTACTGCAACATTGGAAGATGTCCCAGAGGGGATTCTCACACCAAAGAGAATTTGTTCCTCCTCTGGTGACTGCTACCACAGCATCATTTTTACAGCTCTCTGCTAGTTTCCCAATTGAACTCCACATATTTTGCAATTATGTGAAGTAATTGAGCAAAAACTAAATGTGTCTGTCTTTATTTAAAGAAGGAAGAGGAAAATCAGGGAAAGCAAGCATGGCTCATGTGGCAAAGCAGGGGCAGCAGTTTGGGGGGATTTGCTTGGGGAGTGACGAGGACAGCAATAGTGGTTTCCCATGTCTTCGCCCTTCACCAGCTGGAAGGTTTCTGAGCAGGAAACCACCGATTTTGGTAAATCCGACGGTATGTTCTGAAACTCAACAAGAGGAAAAAAAAAAGAACGAGTATTCATCAAGAAAGTTCTTTAATTAAGGTGGGAAAATGCAAATTACTTCAAAGGGTAAAGTTGCATGGCTTAAACACACATTAGCAAGTACCTGCTAAAAAACTCAAACCTGATTTGGAAAGCAGCCCCAAAGCTTGTCTAGAAGTGCTGTTCTCTGTGGCATTGGATGCTACTAAAGAAGGTCCAGATGCTGCAGTCAGCCAAGCACATGCCCAACTGCAATGACTTTTACCGGGAAGAAGTCTACTTCTACTACCAAAGCCACCCATGAGAACCAGGCAAAAGTTAGAAATCTCCACCCGGAAAGAGAGCTGGCATCTTTGACTTCAGTGGCAGCTCTTGTTTAGCTGTTGTCTTACGTGCGAACCCCGACTCTCTGTTCAGGCTATAAGCCAAAAAACGGAGGTACACTGCAATGCATTTGGTCAACGTGCGATGGGGACCTTGGAGTGGCAACGGGAAATGGCAGCTCCATGGAAAGCAAGTCTTTGTCCAGCAGCACAGCTCAGCTCTTCCTGCTAGAGGAGTCAGATACCTCAGAGCAGGTATTTTGGTGCTTCATTGGGGATCATTCCATTTCCAAAAATTTGTTGGTCCTGAGGTCCCAATGAAATCAGCCCCCAGCCTTTTGTATCACGTGAGGACTTACCTCTTGGGGACCTTCTTGCTGTATACCCAGTACCTTGAAAAATCGAATTTGTGTCCTGTATGATAATATCTGTAGAAATTCACCTTTGAAATCAGCAAATATGTTATTATTTGGCTGCTAAAAGTCAACAGTTCAAAAGGTGATTTTTTTCCCCCCACAGTTCTTGAAACTTCTCATGCATTTTCACTTACTATCTTTCATCATTTTGAAATTGAAATGATTGTGCTTTGAGCAAGCATTCACCTCAGCATAAGGGAACAATCTTTATGATTTTCTGTGTCCTGAAATATGGGGATGAATTGTTCAGGTGATAATAAATTTTACTGGCAGATAACACCATATATATAGAGAACATATATTTGCCAGCGCAAAAGTTTTAAAGTAAGGACCAATTAATTTTTGTAGAAAGAATATTTTCCATATAAAAGAATTTCCATCTACTTTACAGTCCATTGCATTTTACTAGCTCTAATTTATATTTGGAAAGTAAAATGAAATTTTCCTTCTATATGAAAGAAAACAAATTTATACTGAAAACACAACACATTAAAATATTCTTTCTGTGAATGCAATCATTCCGTGCAAAATAATAAAAGAGCATCCTTATCTACAAAATTATGTGAGTAGCTATTTAATTACCAAATAAAATTCTATTGAGGGAAGGAGTAAATAAAAAAAAGAGCTGTCTAGCATGTGAACGACGTCTGTCATGTTTGCCTTACGAGAAAGGTCAACGTACGGCTATTTGTAAGCAGCATCGCAAAATACATTCCAACAGTAATTTTTATATTGGCTAGATACACAGGATTATGTGTTGAAGCAGTTCAAATGCAGAACTTCTGGTACTGCTGGCTCTGTGTCGGAGCTGAGAGCCCGCTGGGGCGTCTTCCTCGGGGGTGTACATCAAGGCAGTCCCCAAGAGATAAGTCCTCATGTGACTTATGGCTGCCATTACACCACCCTGTCGACCTAATGTCTTAAACATGATGGACTCTCATCTGGAAGATAATTATCACGATCATCGGAAATACGCTTTAACTTTCGAAAATATAAATCACTTTAATTTGACAGCTGCAAAAGAAAAAAGTGTAATGAAGGTCAGTAGCAAAAACCGTAAAAGCTTGGTCTGAATTTTAAACCCAAGAATTTAAAAAAATCGGTGATCAAATATGGGAGAAAAACATGAGAGCAAAAACTTTTTTCTCGTAGCATGGATGTTAAAGACACAGATGTTAACTGAGCAAGCTAAAGTCAGACAGAGTCAGGTTTCCAACCCTCATTGCTTACTGTGGGTTTCAGCTGAAGCTTTTAAATCCAACAATGATGTGATTTAAAGGGAAAAAAACCCAACGTGTGGAGCTCTGGAAGTCTGTGTTTGAATCCAGCCTATCAACACCACCAGAATTTTGCACTTGCTACCAATGAGGGGAAATACTTATTTTAAAGCTCTCTGGTCTTTCTGTCTATGATTTTAGCTATCAGTTAATGTCTTTTTGAGTTTTAGGTATTCTTTTATGCACAGCCATGGATTTTTGCCAAGGAGACTAGTGGCGGAAGAATAGAAATGCAGATGGTAAAGAAACTGGTTTGCAATTAGATATTTTTATGTTCCTCAATCCAGCCTGTGTCTTCAAAGGATAAATAAGAACAGGACACTGGGAAGTCATTTGCAGATGAGAACGCAGAACAATAGTCACTTGGTGACTTGATTTCTAGAGATGGTTCTGTTCCAGATGGAAAATGTCCTTCATTAACCCCAGCTATTCTTAAACTGGGGCGCATGTAAAAAGATGCTCCTGTTGTGGAAGCAGGACTGCACCACCCCATCCAAGAGACCAGGGCACACAGGGTCCCCTGTGTTATCAGCTGCTCGTACTTGTGTCGCAAACATTGGCATCAACAGTGAAGCTCTTCTGTAAAGAGTTATGGTCTTATACATATAAACTTGAGGATCGACATTACTTAAGCTACAAAAATTAAAGCAAAACAAAATCAACCTCCTCACAGTGCATGGGAGCACCTCATGCGTCATAGGCCAACAGAGCAGACCAAGGCTCCTCAGCCTTGGGAAGGAGGTAAGTTGGGCATAACCCTTCTGGGGCTGGAGCTCCTGGTCCCCAAGGAGACCCCGTGTCTCACCGCTGGTGTCCCAAAGGCTGTGTGTGCCTGAAGGTCCCCACTT
Source organism: Larus michahellis (assembly GCF_964199755.1). Taxonomy (NCBI): domain Eukaryota; kingdom Metazoa; phylum Chordata; class Aves; order Charadriiformes; family Laridae; genus Larus; species Larus michahellis. Next base: position 69,013,040 of record NC_133901.1, read on the forward strand.
GTGCTTTGCTCTTCTCCACGCTCGAGCACTTGAGCGGGGAGGAGGGTCCCATCAGGAAAAGACACCTCACTCATCATCAGTGCAGACCTAACCCTCACACGCACATGCAAACATCCTTCCCAAAGGTGGCGACTTTAAATCAGACCGAGAAGGCACACTCCCCCTTCCCCCTTCCTTTTATCAGTCTTACTGAATGCCAGGCAAAATTTGCCTGGGATCCCATTTTGGACACGTAATTGCTGTTTGCCAGCTCCTGGCTCACGCTATCTGCAAACTGCGGATTTCCTCTCTCTTTTGTTAGCCACCGGTTCAAATGGCAAGGTTGATCAGAGCGGTAAACAGATGAGGTATTATTTACTTGTTCCCGTGCCAGCAGCACATAATTCAGGCTGGACAGACTGCAGCAATTATGATGCATTTTTCATTCACTCAAATGAATCAATCGCTTGCTTCACTTGCGTGTGAACAAGAAGTAACAAAACCAAGAACAAAAACAAAAATTAAAAAAAATCAAACCCAAACCCTTGCTTGTTGGGCAATAAACAGAGAGACAGTTTGTTTTTTAAGACCAACATTTACATGAAATTATCTTCTTATATAATTAACAGCCCCTTGTTAATAACCATTCCGCAAATAACTGTGTATGTATTGAAACGAACAGATGAATCATTATCATTTAGCACTTATAGGATAATAACGGGATCTAAAAACTATCAAAAAGGGAATACTTGAAAATCTACCAGAAAGTGGCACCTCCAGAGTAATACGAATGAGAAAAACGGAAAGACAGAAATACAAAATTTTTAAACGTGCAAAACACCAGAGCCTCCGCACTCGGGTTCGTGCTCGAAACGAGCTGATGGTGTTAGGTGCTGTACGCACACCCAGCAACAAATTGCTGGCGCCTATGAAGGGGGGATGAGCTAAAAAGATAAGAAAGCCAAAACGTGGAAGGAAAGGGATATGATTCTGTCTGGCGATCGGCTTTGAAAAGCCTGTATGCACGGCTGACATGGTTGCGTACCATCTCCTGGTCGAAGCCACCCAGGATCACTCCCTAGACCCAAGCGGAGCTGGGAGGATTTCTAACCTGGGCATGTGTAGCTCGCCCAGCTTCATACAAAACAATCCATTTCTCCTGCATCCCATGTTCTTGCCGTCACTGTAAGATTCTTCCCCCCCTCCGCCTTTTCTAGAAGGAAAGAAATGAGCCAAAAAATGATATAGCTAATTTCAGAAATAACTCTAATTTAGACTTAAAGCCTCTGAAGCCATAATGGGGCAGTATTATGAATATGATTGTCTGAAGTTAACGCTCTCTTTTTATTCATTTGTCTAGCAATTTATTTGTAAAAAGTAAGCAAACTGAAATGAGCAGGCAATCAGCTGCCCTGACACAGTATTTTACCCAAGGGTATTCTCCAGGAACGGAGGCAGACTATTTCAGCCATACAATGTAATATTTATACCTCCATCATGAGAAGAACTCATGACCTTACTCCTAGTTGTAATGAAAAGGTATATATTAAAAAAATAACCCTCTTTTTATAATGAAAGACGTTGCAATACCCCAAACCCTAATACAAGTGGACAGAGATATTTTGAAGTATTGCAGGACGTATTCCATTGGAGAAACTATCATCGGGCGCTCTGTACGCCCGAACGAGCACCTGTACAAAGCACTGTTTGGGAGAGGTTGCTTACATTTGGAGAGCCGTGATTTCAGCTTTCATACGAGATGTACCAGCCTGGCCTCTTTTACTGGGATCTTTGTCTTTTTTTTATGAAGCTAATTTGCGGGCAGACAAAAGTAGTCACCGCTGAGAAGCTGCTCCTCTTCCTTTCCCAAACCCAACCAGGCCGCGGAAAAAAACGCCTCGTGGCTTCAGTGCCCCTCTCACATGCGGCGACTAATCAGGAGTAACTCGACAAACGGAAGAGTTTGTGGGGCAGTCCAAAACATGAAGAAAAATCAGATATGGCATTTTTCTCTCGGGCAGAGCTTTTTTGAGGACCGCCTCTCTGACTGCTGCGGTGGCAGGATGGGGTCAGATCCTTGCTGGGGTGCCAACAGCAAGGGGTTTTTAGTCGGCCAGGGTAAGAAGAACTCATCTATAGCTTTTCATTCATTGGAATAGATATTATGCAGGTCAAAATACCCTGCAGAAGATATCGCCACATCTACACTGGTCATATAGCTTGCAACAGGCAGCATTTTGCTCTCGCTTACCCCCGTGCTAATTCAGCAGGGTTTCTCCTGACCGACGTGGTAACAGCTAGACACAGAACTTGTCCCAGTACGTATGCGTCTGTAAAGGGTCTGAGAGCGGTGGGTAACCACCAAAAACGAGCCAGAGGCGCGTGAAAGTCTCTGCTGGAATGAAAGAACAGCCCTTTCGAAATAATAATACAGGCTCCAGGCACAAAATGGGAGAGGATTGTGGTAATATGCCGAGAGCGCGCTGTGCTCCCTCCTCCATCCCTCTGCACAGCCCAGAGCCTGGTCCAGGCTCACGAACACCTCTTTTAGGGTAATTCCAGGGCATAAGGAAAAGACACACAGTAAGATGAAAGACAGTCTGCACCGGTGTTTCTCCTTGCTGGAGTCACGACCACTGAAAAGAGAATATTGTTCCCGTAACAAAGGTGGATATTGTGAACCCAAGCGGATGATGATGAACGTTGGCAACAGACTTCCTGTATCAGCGAGCGGGAAGGCTAAATTATACCAGGGAAAAATTAGGATTAAAATAACTATATGATTAATTTCCTATTTTACCTGGAATAAATAAACCTTTACCTCTGTAACTATTGTTATAATATCTGGGCTGGTATGCTGGTATCTGCTAAAGAGCTAACATATTTAGTTTTATTGTTTTGTCAAAATATTAAGAATATCAATATATCTCCATAATTCAGTGTTATACAAAGAAGCATTTTTGTGCCATATATAGCAAAGATTGTATTATACTTTTGAGATCATAGGTAATGATGACAAAGTGATCTGTGTTCAATTTCAGCATTAATGTCTGGTTTGAACAAAGCCTGAAATATGGTCTGGGAGCTAAGAGGCTTTAATATTAAGATCTTTAACTGTAATTTATGTGACAGAAGATAGGGTTTAGCATAATAAAATGTAATGGGCTCCTAGAATGAAGAGGACTAAGAGACAATTGAAAACAAGGTAAAAATGGTAAATTATAAATAACAGTAAATTTACCTTTATGTTGTTACTTCATTTATTTTTGATTTGTTAGACAGGCTCTGTAATTTCTCATTTTGCTACGTTTGGAACCAGGCGTTTCTGCACCTCAGGAATAAAGGGTCGAAGGCACAGCAATACCGTTGGACCACTCTTATAAAAGCTGTATTAGGGCTCCAAATAGAAACCTCTTTTTCTCCAGAGATTGTAATTTACCTGTAAAAATTCACCCTGACTTGAATTTCAACACAAAAACACCTGGGGAGCAAATGTATTCGCTCATTTGACCTCCAAAACCAGTTTGGCTTTTCTTGAAGTTGCTTAAACGTAAAAAATGAAGAACATCTGTAACAGTTTTCAATATTTGTTGGAAACCTGTGCGTCGAAAGGCAAATAGCTTTAATAATGAGCTGCCCTTTTTGCAAGGTATATTTTGCAAGGCATTTGTAGATGGTGACGACTGACCGGAGCCTCTCCCCATTACAACCGAGATTCTGCACAGGTAGCACTGCACCCCAAAGTGAAGAGTGGGCCACAAGGATTTATCTGAAAGTCTATTGAAACACACGGCAACCTCTCCACTTCTTTGAAGGTCTCTGGACCAGGCCCTTTGAGCCCTGCAGTGGCACGTCTGGAAGGAATCAAGTATATCAGGGAAAAAATCTGGTATCTTTTGCTTCTTTTCTGATTTTCCAGATCCGGGTCTTCTAGCAGCTCAGCATCCTTTATCTTTTTTTTTTTTTTTTTTTTTTCTTTTTTTCGGGATAGCTGACAGGGCAGCCTGATCTTTCAGTCTGCTTTGCATACGACCAGCTTCAGCCTCTGTGCGGCTCCTTTTTTTACAGTAGCTCATGAATGGCTTAATTTTTGCAGGCTCTGGAAATTCGAATAATTTTTCCCCTCCAGATTTCTAATTCTTGCCTTTCCTGAGGTTCAAGTCTTGTTTTAGGTCCACAGGTTGGGCTGCTTTCCCAAAGCAAGATGTGCATAACCTTGCTGCATCCCTTTGCAAGGGCTCTCATTTCTTTTTTTTTTCCCCCCAATATGAATTTAATTATTTTTATATTACTGATATTTATGAAAACCACTCACACGTCTTGTGGTCAAAGACAGAGGCTCCTTTTAGTGGCAAAGAACTGGGATTTCCCTTTTCCTCATTTCTTAGAATTTTGCCTCATTCGGTCCTGGTATGGTCCAAAATTGGTGATAGAGAGGAATGAGACTGCATGTGTGTATTACTTGTAAAGGAACATGGTGTTTATAAAAGTAGGTGTTTTTTTTTCAAGTTAGACTCCCAAGGAAAAAATTCATTAGAACTCCTAAGGGAAAAATACAAATCTTACAGGGAATGGAGTTTTCTTCCTTCATAACAGCAGAATGTTGCAGCAGCAGAACCAACAGAATGCCATGACAAAAAATAGGAAAATAAAGCAGATCCTTGTGTTAAAGAATTAAAGAAGGCAATGACACTGTAATAGTCCCAGTCCTGGGTAAGGATCCTACTCCTCCAGGTCTCGGACAAGCACAGCAGAGAAGTGATGGTTCCTACACCACATCCTTCTCCAGGGACTGGCTTTGGTCATTCTCATGTACATGAAGAGGGCAAAGCTCAGTGATTCTTGAAGGTAGTTCCACCCCTACCTTCTGTGTTACTATTATTATATATATGCCCAGTATAGGCCAATGACCTAATAATATCCTTTTATGTATAACTGGCCTGATCTATAGACCATTGAAATAATTGAAAAGCCCTATTGTCTTCTGTAGAAACCGGACTGGAGTCTCACAGGAGCAGAAATCAAGTCTGAGATTAGAAAAGGTTAAAAAGAAAGTCTATGGCATTTCAAAGAAGTAACGCTGATGAAATATAAATTAAAATAAATAGAAGGTTTTAATAATAATTAATAAAACATGCTGTGAACACCTTGTAAATGGCTGATACATAACAAATGAAACATACAAATGTATTCATTAGCTAAGATTATCATACATAATAATTACATTGTCTGAAAAATTTATAAGGGGAAATTCCTGTCCTCAGATACATTTGTGCGGCTTTCACCCACTTCAATGCAAACCCGCATGGGTACTCGCAACTAGAATGTGGCCCTGGGTGCGCGTGTGTTAATAATGCTGGGAAGGGAGTTCCATGCTCTAAGAAGTGTATAAATTCACCCTGCTGTATTTCTTATTTTAAAACCATGCTGTGTGTTAAATGAAATTCCGTAGCCCAAGGAATCTTTGCTGCAACCCCGCATTCTGCATAAGTGAAAGCTGTTACTATAGGAAACATGATTTATGAGAAAAAGTTTTCTTTGTTTCGGTTCAGTTTTCTTAGACTTCATCTGTCCGCGTATGCCGGCATCCAGTGCCTGTGATCACACTGTGTAGGCAAGTGTTGGATTAAATTTACTTCTGAAATGAGTGGAAACTTCATTTGGAAAGGCACTGACTTGTGTTGGATGGGGAGTCCCAAAGGCTGATCACGGGGATGATCAGCTCTTCAACGGCTTGGTCTGGCCACGACTTCTAGATGGTTCAGAGGGACAATGGATAGCAAAAGAGTTTGTTTGGTGTTTTATCCCATGAAAGGTTGCTTCTGTGTTTGGGATATTGTGTAAAATCGAGGTCTTGGCCAGGAAAGTTGTGCATAGGCGCTGCTTCCACTAGAAAGGACATCTACCCAAGTGTCATGGTAGTACCAGAACAAACCACTCCACCACCTCTACCAGCATAGGCAGTCGAGGATACAAAGGATCCGGGGCCAACTATACTCCAGCTGGGGAAGAAAATTGATTCTGTTTTACCTCAAACCAAGACACCAAGTTGACTCTCAGGTCAAATAAAATCTATAAATGGAACTAAATTCTCAAATACTTAGGCCCAGCAACCACCATCATGGTTGTCTCCCATCAGCGATGGTCCCTGGCTTTCTGCAATGTCAGTAACTGTGTGATCAAGGGACCTGGCTCTCGAGTGCTGAATTGTCCCCGGCTCCTTTTGAAAGATTACTCTCCTAGGCATGTCTACAAAGAGGATGAGTTCCCTCCCTGGGAGAACCGGCAGTATCAGATAGGTGCGTACCATTCAAAAGTTAAGCAGAAACAGGCAAACCTGGAGAGGAGATCAAAGGTTATCAACAGCAGCGAGCTTTAACGAAAATTGTAGAGGAGAAAAGTAAAGGCTGATTTCAGGACGTGGCCATTGTATTCAGTTCCAGCTACAAACCAGGGGAATTTGAGGATCAGATATGCAAGTGCAGGTGGTGGAGGACTGTCGCAACAAAGTCAAAGAATTTGAAAGAAAGCCAAGCTTTTTTTTTAAAACAAAATACTTATAATTTATTCACTTGGGAAATGATATTCCTTTCCTGCCTTATCAGCTGATCGCATTTCTGCTCCTGTGAAATCTGACCCCTGGGTGGAACACACAAGATAATGCAGACGGAAGAATTTCGCTTTGCCTACGTAAAGTTAGAGATGTGCGTTCCCTGTGCTATTGCTAAATTACCCCGCAGGCCTAGGGCCACGGAGCTCGAGACGCATGTGAAAAGATCCACAAACCATTTGTCTGCAAGACATGTAAAGCACACGCTACATATTTCTTTGGATTTTTTCTGCGTATTGCCTAGACAATGACTGCTTCAGATTAATAAGTATGTTTTAAACTCAATATCACGTGTCTTTAAAATAAACACTCTTTCTTTATTAATTGCAGGAATTTGCCATGACACATATCTAAGTGGCTCTGGTGTAACAGGTTTTAGGATTTGATTACAGCACCATCTACTGGGTATTGAACTTCTTATTTCCCCCAACCCTTCCTGGTATCTCTTTCTACTGCAATAAAAGTAGAGGATCACATTCAGAAGACGATTCCAGGAAAAAAAAAATGTTGTTATTTCATTATGGCCTAAACTCAAAGGCCGTTGAAATCAGTGCAAAGATTCATTAACTTCAGTGGAATTTGGACTGGGCTCTTTCCAATGATGCTCAGTTTGAGAGTCATATTTAAATTACCAGCTTGGACTCAGTGATGAAAAACAGATCTGAAGAGTGAGGCAGCATGTTTGCTGCAATACGTTTCATATAATTATAACAAGGGATCATCCATTTAACTAATAAGGGCATTATAGCACTGAATGGGCGTGCCTAGACAGGTAGGAGTAAGCAAACAAATGTGATATCCCCAGGCAAAGCAACGGAATGGCAGCAGAAAGCCTTGAATTAATTTAAAGAAAGAAATTTCACTTAAGGGATTAATCAGTTAGACTTAACTCATACCATGTAATAGGAATCCCTCGTATTACTTGCAAAAAATTGATTTCCTCCTGGAGCGGGGATATGTTTAAAAGCTGATTAGTGCAAGCAACGTTTAGAATATTTTCATTCCCTAATGATTGTTCGTTTTGCACATAATCCAGGCTCCCACTGACTTTTACACAGCTGTAAGTGTTCTGGACATAACCGTGCTAACATTTGAGTAGTGCTGTATGCCATCTGGTAGTACCACCATCCTTAAGCGACTACCTGCTTAATCCAGGCGCGCAAAATCTTTCGTAGTAGGTCGTGCTCTTGTATTATGCCCATAAATAGATTTCTTGTACCCTTTATCTGTGAAATTATGGGGAAAGACTGGCATATAGCTATTACTAACAGAGCTGGCAAAAGTAGGAGCTGACTCAAAGTCCCCTCCTGCCAGAGCCCTTGTCCCTGGGGCAAAATTTGTATTTTGGACCACCTGGATGGCAGGTCTGACAGGCCCGGCCCTGTGGTGTTCCCCAAAAAGCACCTCACAGCCCTTCTCCCCTCCATTCCCATTTGTTATTACATAGAGAGACTGGCCGTGGTATTGTGCTGTGCTGTGATGGATGAACGCGTACAAAAATGTCCCCTCCTGATCGACCTTGTTCTCCATCACTTCCAGCCGTGTACCAGCTCTGAACTGGCCGAGGAGCTATATGAACAAACCCCAGAAGGTGGTCTGAGTCCAAAAGGGCAGACTCACTTGCCCTTTTCATCTACTAACACTTGATGAATACTTCCTTGGGATATTCTGTGTCGTTGGAAGACAAATTCACACTTTCCAAAGGAAGAAAAAAATCAAAACAGAAAGCTACTAACTAAGACTTTGCAATCGCACTGATGTGGGGAAGTGCAGTGGTAAAAAATACTATCCAGGTAAGAAAATGAAACCCTGGGCAGAATGAAGTAGATGGCAAAATGTCACGTGTGGTAGTTAGGGATGAGCTCTCACTGCTCCATCTTCATATGTGTGATTGGTTTTGCTCATTTCAGAACAGCCAGGAATAGCTCTTCCAGTTGTCGGAGCTGAAGGACAACTGGTACAGGTGGCCTAAACAGCCATCCTCAGCATTGTCACCTTTTCTTCAGCCTCCTCAGGATTGATACTGGGTGAAAGCTAGAAGTGCTGCAAGACGTCCTTATCTCACACTGAATCCAGTCATACAAACCTTGCGATAAGATTATGGAGTGTCTCTGTAGTTACCGATAGTCTTGGCTCTGTGCACTCCTGCCAAACTATGCAAGGGGCCTCCCTTGACTGAGTGTGACTCTGGATCTCCTTCAGTTTCCACCAGAACATTCCTCCTGATGTCTAAACCTTCTGTTTCTGCAATTAAACCCGCTCGTTATTTCACTAAACCCATCAAGTTTCTCATCTTCCTTTTTTGTGAAAGGCTACAACACATTTGAAGGCTGTTATATGTCTTTGCTTGATCCACTGAATTTCTGTGTTTTCTCTGCTGGTGAAGACCTACACGAAAAGTTATATTCTTTGCATATGATCACCCAATAGTTGATGCAGGCTGGTTTTAGTGAGAATGAAGGATGAGCCCAGCCTCAAACCAAGTTTTTTGTGGTTGCGCTCATGAAAGAGAAGCTGCAAGGTCAAGCTTCAAGCTTTGAAAATGCTTGCATGCAAATCTTTGATGTACCCCAGTGATAAACATCTTATATTTGTACAAGTATAAATATAGCAGTTGGACCAAGCTATTTATTGTTCAGGCTTTATTGTCTGGATAACATGAATTTTCTCTTTGTTTTGTTAGAAAAGGTTTTTTTCCCCCCAACACATGGCTAGTAGAGGTCTGTACTGGATGGGGCAGAACTTTGATCGAAGCAAAACTTTGATTTGGGGTACGAAATTGTGGAAATCTGTTTCTTATAGCTAGTATCAGCACATTTTGTTACTAGATGTCTGGTATCAGCTAAAGACTGGATGCTGTCTTGCAGGATCCTTTTGAATTCGATCTGTTCCAAAAGGCTTATAAGCCATTTTGAAAGCATGTTGTTAATTCCCTTTTGATCACGGTAAAGCAGAGGTTTTGCTGGCCAAAAAGGTATGTTTAGATATTCCTTGCTTCTTGGTAGTCTACTGTGACAGACTGCTAAGGTGTTCCTGTCACCCTGCCCATGAGGAGAAGGACAATCGTGCAGCTGAGGTAGGTTGGTCTCTGCTGCCGTGGCATGGAGGGGACATACGAGAGGTGGTGGGGGTGTTTGTGCTGGACTTTCCCCGGGCACAGGGGAGGGTTGCAAAAACAAAGGCAGGGTACATGTGGCTAATGGCAAGGGGAGAGAGAAACCACCGGAGGAGCTCAAATGGGAATACTAAGCAATCAGGCCATGGTAATTAAGTGATGACAATAGGACGGTTTGTCTGTCTGTCTGTCTACCAAGCTTTCTACCTATAACCACTGTGCATAACTGTAATGCATTTCCTACCATTTGTCTTGCCATTTTTTTAAGCCTGCAACATTTACATCTGGCTTTATAATTATTCTTCTATTTTTAGAATTCTTCTATTTTTAGAATTCTTCCTGTCCTCTGAGGCTTACAGGGAGCTGAAGGGAAATCTAGGAGAACTGAAGCTTTCCTGAAAGGCCTTTTAGCTTGATGGAGAGCAAAGGGATGGTGGTGATGGTGTTGATGAGGAGGATGGTGTCTGTGGTGACGAATGGCAACTCACAGACGTTTGGTAGCCTCGCTAGACAGGGACTCCACGCTTGTTATTTTCAGGATTATTTTGTCCCACATTCCACCTTGCAATAGATCCTTTCTGAAAGGTATTATAACACATTTTTCTTAGCTGCAGACTGAAACCGGTGCAGAAAATGGGGCTACCTGATGAAATACCCTGTTTAGTGCACCGTCGGTAGAACATTTAAACCCTGCACCTCCAAAACAGAACGTCAAAATGTGCTAGAAGCAAGCGGCCTTGCCTGTGCCTTCAGAGAGGTACGTGACGGAGTGATGTTTGATCTGAGGCAATCTGATGAAAAATATTCAGGACCGTAGGAAGATGAAATGCTTCCTTCCATATGTATGAGTTTTACTAAGCTAGTAATCCACAGTTTAAAGAACTTTCTTAAATTTAATAAAGAGGTTATTTTAAACTTAGATCTGCAAAACACTCATACCTCCAGCACATTGCCTCAGTGAAATATCCCTCTACATGAAAATATAGACAGTTAGTTTTTTCTTCCAAAGTGAAACACTGCAAGGTCTTTCATTACTGGTTTATTATGCTTTCTGTATCTTTGCTCATTTTTCACCAGTATTGCATTAAGTATTGATATTGATTTCTTGTAAATGGTACTGAAATGGATGGCTCACAGTTTTTGTTATTGTTCTGTAGCACTTGTATGTAATTTATTATAGCTGCAATGGAACCTGCCCCTTGCTGCCAGGGTTTAAATTAAATGTGCCATGTTTTGGCCCCTAGTAGTCACATACATTTCTCATTCTAGATCTAAAAGTGTTCTGTATAAAGTTACTTTTATAATTACTTCCTTGATATTATTTTAAAAGTTTGTTTCAATAATTTTTGGTAATTAATATGTACTATATTGGTTGAATTAATAGTATTTCTCTTTTCCATTACAGAGACAAATTGCTGTCCTGTAAAAGTAACATGCGGTAGCTGGTAGTCGTGACTGGCTTTTCTCCTTCTGAGAGAAAAAGGGCAAATCAGTTCCCACCATTTTCAGTGAGTGGTGGACCTAAGGCTTTACTCATGCATGGACTCCCAAAAAGGTCATAACAGAAGGAAAAATTTGATATTGACACCGAGGAGGGGAAGCCCTGCTGGAAGGGCATTTCTCTGGACCAGGCTTTAACGCAGTGGACTTACATTTGGCACAAAACCTGACTCGGAACCATCGATTAACTTGACTTTCTGAGAATAGAGCTATAGCAGTGACAAAAATGAAGTAAAACAAAGAAACTCCCCACACCAAATATCTCTGTACTTGTGGTTCCTTCACGTAGAGTTCGTAGAGAAGAAAGTATTGATTGAGAGAACACTAGTGGTTTAAAGGAAAAAAACCTGATTGATAGGACGCTATCAATGGCATTGGGATTGAAAGAGACTTATTGTATGTTTCCCAGTTTGCTGCCATTTTTAATAGAAATAAACTTTGCTATTCTGGCAGGGAGTTAGCGTTTTTTTCGCTCTTCCCGTGAGAAATCTTGCGCTACAGGATTTGAATTGGGATGAAGGAAGGGGAGCCATTAGGTGCTTTGTTCACTGCACCTGAAGGGTCTCCGTGGTTCCTCTTGCTGCTTTCCTGTAGGTGCGTCTCCAGCTCTGGACTTGGTGGACGTTACTAAGCCGTTAGTGTTGCACCCATGAACTTGTATTGGTGTAAAGCACTTCTAAATTGTTTTAGAAGTCATTTATATGAAACTCAGAGCTTTTCACACCAGATTAACTGAAACCCTTTACAAAAGGTCTTAGTTCCAGTTCACTGAATAAATCCAGTGGCCATTTCACAAGCTCTTCTTGGGCTTTTCCTCCCCTTGATTTTGGGCAGTGCCCCTTATTCTTCCCCTGACAGCTTTCAATAGGTCTGTCCCAGTCAATTCCCTCTGCTCATCCCGCAGAGCGGCTGGACTCATCCCCCAGGCCTTTGTAAATGAGTCCTTTGAAGCAAGCCAGGAATATTTTCACAACAAGCGAGCTCACAGCCGCATCTCAAAAATTCAACGTTTATGCAACAAAGTGGCTGAAGTCACTGTTTTTAAGGCTGGCGTGAACACGAAGCACGGCACAGCCATAATACTCAGGCAACACAAGGTTTCAACAAGGCAGGGACTTGCTGTTCCGTCACTGGGAAGGGCGCTCTACTCGTGAAAGGGTGTTGTATTAACAAAAAGCATCTTTAAGGCATATTATATATAGATCCGTAGTTTACTGACTCAACCAGATTATGGCCAAATCCTCCACCCTTATGGCAAATCTTTCAGCAGGATCTACAAGACGAGTTCTCAGCTGCAAGCCTGGGGATTATTTTGGCGCCTTTGGTCTAAGACTTGACTGAGTAGGAATCAAGGGGGAAGTTGGTGAAAGGGAGCAGGAAATTGGGGCAGGGAAAGCAGCAACCTCCCTGGATGCTGGGGAGATGCTGGGGTGTCACCTCATCCCTGGGAGCTTGCTCCAGGGCTGGCGTGAAAGTGGCAAAGCCTGGTAGGGTTCAAGATTTCTTTCTCAGAGGAAGGGGGTGGGAACGGATCAGAATATTGTGCAGGTGTTGCTGCAGAGACAGAAGTGGACCGAGCTCGAGTGGAGATGGAGAGCAGCTCTGCTTGCTGTCAGGGGTAGGTGCATCGCTGATATGAACATGCCTGGACCTTGAGCATTTTCCTAGAGCTATTCATGACCTTAAAATGGCTTTAAAGCCATCCTCAGGATTAGTCAAGCAGAGCAGCTCCTTGGATTTGGTGCACAAGCCCCGCCTGATGCAGGGCTGAGCTCCTAGCCTGGGAAAGGAGAGCAGGAAGGACATTTAACTTCCACAAGGCATCAGCGCACACTAGAACCATAAAAGAGAGGGAAGATGACAAGGTGAATATCGCTAGTTAAAAATGGAACATAGAATTTTATATAGTTGTGAAATCCCTCACTGAAGTGACTTGTTGCCATGCAGGAACTCCTTGCACGTACACACAACGTAACAATGCATTTCTGTCACCTGCAACAGTGTGTACCGCGCTGTTTGCCATGAACTGCTGTCCTCTTGTGGTTAATCTGGAACCCAAAAAGCCTCCTGGGCTATAAAAGTCTGATTTTTGTTTTAATTTAAGCTTCGCGGGTTTAAACTCAGTATTTATCTTTTTGCTTATATTTATTTCCTTACGTGAAAATTCGAGGACAGGACTGTTCTGGTGATTCGTTCCTGGGCTTTTGGGCTCTTTGCCCTGCTCCTCACATGTTTACAATTGCGCTGGTAAAAAGTACCGCTTAGCTGGGACTTCACCCATCGCTTACCCGGCACTGAAAGGTTGAGGTGTAGGTAAAGGACAAGTCACCCAAATATCATTTAAATGAAAAAAAGATGCTTTGGGTTTAGAGCATCGCTCAGTGGCTCCAACCTAAGCCATTCTATGATTCTATGATTCATTGTTTGCCAGTCACTGCAAGATACAATATAAATGGAGCAAAGTTGCATCCTTTTGAATTTTTGCTATTAAAACTGCCGCGGACGGAGAATGAATACAAACGGAGGGTGAAATATTTTGTTTCTGACCGATGTTTTCAGCAGAGGAAGACTGGAAGGAGGAAGCAGCGGACACCCAGGTCTGATCTAGCTTTCCAACAGCCCCTGCACGCGGAGCACCAGGGATGCAATGGTAGAAGGGTGGCTCGATGTGTAGAAACGGGGTTGCCCTGGGCACGGGTGATTTAATGCCTCAGTGGGATGGACACAGAGGGTGTGCAGCATCCCCGCAGCTTCGTGCTGTATGAACAGAATGGGAGTCTTGGATTTTCTTAGTTTTCCTTGGATGTTTTAAGGAATGATCACATTATTTTGCCATATTTGCAGGCTTTTCATTTTCTTGGCCTTTCACCGTACTAAAACGTGTGTGTGTGTGTGTATGTACAAAGAGAGAGACAGGATCTGATTAATGAAGAACCAAGCCTTAAACGGGGATAGTGCCTGGTTTTTTCAGCAGTATGGCTGAATGATAGCATTTACAAGGAAACCCTTCCTAACAGGAAGCTGGTCCTGTATTTTCTTTGACTCTTGGCAGGTTGTTATTCACATTTGTTGTTATTCACATACAACCATAAAGGCTAAGGGACACAGCAAGGTAAGGCCGTAACCTGCATTAAGAGCTGAGGAATTTGTCTCTCAGCAAATTCCCATTTCTGAAGAGCTCTCTGGGGCATTTGCAGTGATGTGAAATAACCGGTGCTGTGGGTGGGCAGTACGGTGGCGCAAAGGAGGCAGTTGAGCTCCAATGGGCACTGTTCAGGAGACAACACAGGGAAGGGGTAACATGGAGCAATGGGGTGAAACTGGGCAAGGAAAACTCCGCATGAAATATCATGAAAAAACCCCTCTTGGTTCTCCCAATTACCCATGAAACTCTACCAATGTATGTTCTGCCATCCCAGCTACCTGATGGTTGAAGACCAGACTGAGCGGAATGAAATTCCTTCTCTTCTCAAGGAAAATCAGGAATTGAAGTCATACCTCTCTTGACCATAGAATCATAGAATAGTTTGGGTTGAAGTTTTGGGAACTTTAAGGGCCACCTAGTCCAACTTCCTCTACAATGAACAGGGACATCTTCAACCAGATCAGGTTGCTCAAAGCCCTGTCCAAACTGACTTTGAATGTTTCCAGGGATGGGGCATCTCCCACCTCTCCGGGCAACCTGGGCCAATGTCTCACCACCCACAGCGTGAAAAATGTCTTCCTTATATCTAGTCTAAATCTACCCTCTTTTAGTTTAAAACCATTACCCCTTGTCCTGTTGCTACAGGTCCTGCTAAAAAAGTTTGTCCACATCTGCCTCATAAGCCCCCTAATTGATGAGATAGTTCAACCCAGACGACTGCATTGTTTTGTATAGACATACGCTCAGATACAGTATTTGAAAATCCTACTATTTTTCTGATCTCACTATAGGATGGTGTGCAATTTTAGCAGCAGGATCATTCCCTGGAGACTGCTGTTGTCACCCACCACACCATAGCACTGAGTTGTCTCCTGTGTTGTGACCTCTGTGCCGTTTGTGGAACCAATCACATCTCTCAAGCTTTGCTCTCCAGAGCACCAGAATAGCACAATGAACTTTCTGCATGTCTTTTTAATTGCTGCTACACTGAGAATTGTATTAAAGGCTCCAAGGAGACATTATAGCAGCCTTCCAGTACCTAAAGGGGACCTACAGGAAGGATGGGGAGGGACTCTTGATCAGGGAGTGTTATGATAGGACACGGGGTAACGGCCTCAAACTGAAAGAGGGGAGATATAGATTGGATATTAGGAAGAAATTTTTCACTCTGAGGGTGGTGAGCCCCTGGCCCAGGTTGCCCAGAGAAGCTGTGGCTGCCCCATCCCTGGAGGGGTTCAAGGCCAGGTTGGACGGGGCTTGGAGCAACCTGGTGTGGTGGGAGGTGTCCCTGCCCAGGGCAGGGGGGTGGAACGAGATGATCTTTAAGGTCCCTTCCAACCCAAACCATTCTATGATTCTATGAAACAGGGTGAATCTCAGAAACGTACGCTTTCAGATAGGTATTAGGTAATACAAAGACTTCATTTTACCAAAATTTGCCTTTTCCACAAATATAGACAACTTCTAAAATCCATCATATACATTTTTTTTTCCCTTCAACACTCCGTAAGCATCAAGGAGAGCTAATTACTGAACAAACTGCAATCAGTGCAAGGCAAGGTTTGGTTTGCTTTGGGGCTGTCGAAGCCGACATCAATGAAAACACGGTCCCCCGGTCACAGAGCTGGAAGGTACCGTCATGCTATGGATAATATCTGACTTCCTGACCTTTTTCTTCCCTCCCCCCATGTCTGTTTCTCGTTTTACCCTAAATAAAAGTTTGTTTTAAATAGCACCGTTCTGTGTGTAACATATCAAGTAATGTGCCAAAATGTTCTTTGCTTGGTAATCATGCAAATTGTTTTTGCTGGGCCTTAAACCGTGGTTGTCAACTACAAACCCCCCTCAGTCTCCAGTCGGTGATTAATTTCAGCCACTTTATTCACACTGAGCTTTTTGCTGCAGTTACCAGTTTGTCTGGAGCCTTGCACTGCAGAGGGAAAATGGATTTATTTAGAAGATAAAGAAGAAAAAGTCTTCTCCTCGATTTTTTTTCCCCCAAAAGGCAAATTAGGAACCCAGGTGGCTTAGTTTCCCCATCGGAAGGAATCACTTATGTTATTTTTGCTTTATGTTAGTTTGTTCCAGTCCCCTGAGAGCAACAGGTCCAGAATCCAGAGCTCATATTGCAATGGTGATGATGTGTTTTGCAGTAGCGCGGTGGAAAAATCTGAGCATCAGCGGCGCTAATCTGATCTATCAGTATTGGTGTCCCACACCTCAGCCCCAGTGCAGGAAATTAAAGAATGGGATCTGCAAGGGAACTATTTCATAATGCTTTAAACAAATGAACTTCTTAACATTTTATGATCTCTGGAAGATTGTTTTGTTGGTAGCACTACTGCCTGCGGTGCGAAGCGTTTGCTGAAAAAAAATCAGTGGTGTGTCGGTCGTGTCAGCTACAGCCCAGAAAAACTCCTCTGAGGACACTTACTTGAGCTTTATCATTACCGGGTAAATTACTCAATCATCGTCAATTTTCATTTGGGCTCACTTTTACGGCAAGAACTGGCCCAAACCTAGGACTGCAGCTTGCTTTGTACGGAAAAATCACCCGCTTCACCCCGTCTCTCTCCCAGACGCCACCAGAAGCCTTTTGCTGATGTGGGCAGTGCACAAATCAAGTAACCTCCCACGTTTTTTTTTTCCCCTGCTTGGTTCAAGAGGGGTTTGCGATGATAGGTGACCATTAAAGCTTTTTGCTGGTTTATGCTATTTAGAATCTCTTGTCCCCTCCTTTTGTACCATTTCCAGGGAATTTCAATTCACTTTACTGCCCCTTTGCCGTCCTCTGAACCGCAGAGGGGTAGAGGGAGACGTCCAGCCCTGAATCAGCAGGCTGCGGCTCTCTTCAGGAGCACCAGATCCTGTCTGAAGAGAAATAAATGCAGTCTGTGCTCCGCGAGAGGCTCTGGCAGAGCTTCAGACTAACGTCTCCTGTTAATTTCAGAGTCCCCTCAAGAGAAAAAAGGCATATAAAAAGGAAGCAGAAATTCCTCAAGGATAACGGTAATGTACCCTATCCACAAATTACCAGCAGACCTTTACAGTAGCTTATCGCCTATAAAAAGCTTCAGAGTAGTCATTACAGTCATTGAGCTGATGGTAGTTTTATGACTTTTACTCCCCATAAGGCAAGGCAGCGGTAGCCTGATGCAAAACCGCTTCAGAGGGGCCGGCAGGTAGCTCAGCCCCAGCGAGCATCCCTGAGGCCTCCCGCGCCGGCGGCATCACCCACCGGCTGCCGAGATGGAGGAGGATGGGGAGATGGAGCCATAAACCCCCAAATGGCTGCAAGGGGCTCGGAGGCTCGGTTGAAAGCTGCCATCAGCCCGGCTTTGCGCAGGGAGAGGATACGAGCTCTGCCAGGGCTGGCACCCCAAAGGTCTAGGGAGATTTGTCCTTCCTCCCCACATCCCTGCTTCTCCAGGGGCTTATTCCATGCCTGTCCCCCAGGCAGATGCTTTAAAGGTGAGTCCCTGCCGGGTTGTGTGTGTGCCTTGGGGCTGGTACCCAGGTGTGATAAATGCTCCTGCCACATGGGCATCCCACCCCTCCATCACCAGCCTCCTGCTCTCCTTCGCTTCCCTCAGGCCCATATCTGCAAGATTCCCAAATTCCACCCCGGTCTCTGATAAACACAGTGCTATTTGAAATGCTTGCAAATGATTTCATTTGAATAGTGAAAAAGAACACTAGGCTGTGCTTCCCCGTCTTTTGCATGTGGTCGAACTGTCCCCCAAGGTCTGTGCAACTGAACCCCTGAGGAGCACCCAGAGGTGGGTTACTGGAGTGTAACTGGTGTTAAAAGCACGTACAGACGCTCTGATGTACATGACCAGCTGTTTTCTTGAAACACAGACACGATGCTGTTTCAGGTGTCTCATCTGCAGTGGTTTTCTGTAGTGGGCCACTACTTATGACTCTGTAGGAACATCAGGCTGTTCAGCCCTGCCACAGGCTCTACAGCTGATTAGGTGTTGGTGGTCCCAGACGGCTGCGTGCACTGTGTTACATCAAGAATCAGCATGGAAGAACCATCCTCCCGTGGCTAATCATTAATGTATGGTGCATCAGGCACAAGGACCTGAGGTGTTGCTTATGTGGAGAGGAACAGAGAGTACGTTACGCACTGCGATGCTCGTGCGTCTTCGCGCAGCAGGGCAGCGTGAAGGATGCAGAGGCTGCAATGCCTCCACTGCTGTCAGCTCCAGCAGATCCAGCCCTTGGTGCTGGGACAGCACGTCTTTCTGGAGGTGAGTGGCTTTCCAGGAGGCTCTGCGTGAGGTTGAAATGACACATCGGCCAAAGTCCAGGAAATAAATCGCTATATTAATTATTAGGGTGCCTGGGCCACATTGTTCCTGAACATTGGTCAGCAAAAAAACCAAAAAGAAAATCCCCTGACAGCAAGTATTTGCTGAATAAACAAGAACAACCATGACCAAAGCTCAATAAGAAGGAGACAGAGCTAGTCAGCTGGTCTTGCTGGTCATCTCTGCCCAGGACAGCGAGATGGAGTTACGGACCTTTAAGGGTGCTGTACCAGGTGCAAGGGGAGCACTGGAGGAAGCACAAGGGAGGGCTATATGGAAGCCAATGGACAGGGAGGCCGGTCTCCTGGGAATGTGGAGGAGAGCTGGTACCTCACCGTGGTGGGGAGGATGATGAAGAGCAGCTGTGAAGGGCTTTTAAAGCAAAATCAGGCTGTTTCTTATACATGTGGTGGAAAAGAGGGAACCTGTTTAGACCATGACATGACATTGTGCATACATGTGGGATGAAGAGATGAGAGTCAAGTTAACTAGAAATAGATCTCTGGGTTTTCCTCGCTAGTTAACCCCCAGTTTTGCACAGGATCCGTTTGTTTTTTATTTGTATTTCCTTCAGATCTTTGGATGTGCAAAAAAGAGGCTTCTGGGAATGAGCTGATAATTTCTCCCTTTTTCTTCACTTTTCTTTTGGAGGGGAGAGGTGAACTGATTAAAAAGATGGAACATTTCAGGTAAACTATAGCAGACACATTAGATATAGTTAACCGTCTGAGTGTATTGGATACTGCTGTTCTATTTGTTACGCAATCAATGACAATAAAACTAAAAAGTGCATTTTAGCACAAGCTCTGTGCCAGAATACAGATGAGGATCCTGTGCATGTTCTGCAGAGGAATTACTGTTACTGTCCTCGCTGTTAGACTCCATTTTATTTCAGTTCTGTACTGTAATGTAAAAAAGCTTGGTTCTGTAATGACCCACATGAAGAATTTTAAAATTTGAATGTATTCTTATCATTTGCCATCCACTACTTACCTTTCTTTTTCATAACCAGAGTACTGCAGTGGTGTCTATGCAGGTTCCCTTCACTCTTTGTGTTCCTTTTTGGTTTTATTTGCTCGCAGGGAGATATCACTGGTGTGAGAATATTACAAAAGCAAATCATATGGAAAAATGCACTTCTACCAGGACAGGTTAACAAACAACCCAGGACCCCACGTAAGTTTACCAGAGTTAATTTTTCTTCCAGTGTGACAAAAGCTTTTACACAGAAGGAAAACCAAGTATTTTTAAATAGAAAACAAATCTTCCAAGTATAGTACACACATAAAACCCTGAGCAAATGTTTACCGACTACAACACCTGGAACAATTAAGAGACTGCAGTGGAGCAGCATTTGATTTAAGAGGGCGAGCCTTGCAGATGTGTGCTGAGCACAATACCTGTGTCCTCCGACGCACAGAATTGCTCTAGCCGCTGTCCCTCTGTTGCTCTTCTCGAACTCATCTTGTACTTAGAAATAATTGATGTTTTCCACTGAAGGGTGTGGGATGGGAAAAGATGGAGATTTAGCAGCTGTGTTTGCTACGCTTATTTTTATTTACTTCTACTCTAGCGTGTATGGAATATGGGTCAGACCTTTCACTGGCCAGCAGTAAAGGGAATTGTGCATTTCATTAAGGAAAGCCATGCGAGTGGTAGTGTTTCATCCATTTCCCGGCCAGATGCATTAGATGATTATTTATAAAACAGTTAATCCAATAAATGGCTATTAAAATAAAGAAGTCATTGTTCAAAGCTATTTTTAGGTTCATGAGTACAAAGGAAGAAAAATTACAGTTTTCCCTGAGCTCCCTTCACATTTTCCTTCTTTTTCTTGATACCTCCTTAGCCATCACAGAGATGCCATGGGCAGGTTTGTGAGGGCAGTGGAGGAGAGGACGGGGAGAAGTCCCCTTTTGCTGTTTGCCCCTGGAGAACGCAGCACACCGTGTTTCGTAGGAGCAGCTCCTTGAAGTCCTGGCCACGTGTCAGAAGGCAGCTGACTACAAAAATAAACCTTACCCACTGACGAGCCATAAAAGAGAGGAAATGAAAGCATTGTGTTTCTCCTACACACCTGAGCTAAGCAATGCAAGGAGAGCGGAACGAGCCGTTCCCAAGATATGGTGTTCATAATTTTACGTGTTAGTCTTGAAAGCTGCCCCATGGCTCAGCCTCCTTCCCCTTCCCCAAGGCAGCCTTGAGCAATCAGGGTGCTATAGGTGTTGTCAGCCCCCATTGTGGCAGAACATCACCCCATAAGAGCCAGTTTCACACCCAAAGGGCTTCTTTTGAGGATTCCTTGCTATGGTAAGGTTCTGCTCTGTTTGGGATGGGCGGGTGATATTAGCCTGCCCGTCGAAGGCTTGCTCGGTGGCTGTGATTGAGTTGTATGTGTCCCAGTGCCAAGCCCCAGATGTATCAGAGGTTTACTGGTCAAAAAAAGAAATCTTGCAAACGGATTTAGGAACCGTGTCACAGCCAAGGCAAGGATGGGGAGAGGACTACATCTGATAAAATTATTCTGGTTTTATAAATGGCTTTCAAACTTCTGAATAGCTTCTCAAAGACCGATTTTGCTGTCAAGACATTGGACAAGATTTAATAAATCTATCATTATATTAATGGAAATCCTGCAGTCAAATGAACCATAATAGATATATATACGAAATAGAAAGTAATTTATTTTTTTTTATTTTAGCTTACTTGATCCCATTGGTTAAAATCAGTCTTGTTGAAGAAATCACTTAGGACTGGTTTTGTCCATATGAGCTCCATCACTTCTCCGTGCTTGCAAAAGGGCATCACAGGTACTTTGCAGACATAACGTTGTATGCCACGCATAATAATCCGCACAAAATCCGCACAAGCTAAGGTTAGAATAAAGCCCTTTGGAAATGAGGTCTTCCATCAGTCTAGTACGTGCTTGAGATAACTCTAACTAAGATCCCAAAGACATTGGGAAGACTAACTAAATAAAACTCAGTCAAACATTATATTTTTTAGCAATGTACTTTATATTCTTATATAGATATAACTGATATATATCTATAGAAAGAAAACAAGCCATAGCCTGTATGATGAAAATACTATTCCAATCAAGTACTAGGTATTACTTGATTCTATTTATGTTACAGTGTCAGCGAACTTGTTATTGAGAAATTTGGGTAAGAAACATAAAACATTTGTGAACCTGTTATTTTTCACTCAGAGAACTCCCAAGAATAATTACTGGCCGATGAAATGTTTGCATGTAGTATGTACCCGGCAACTTGAAACTTAAGATGTACTGGTTAGTCCTGATCGGACATATCAGCTGTATCTTGCTGATTCGTTGTCCTCTAATCAGGTTTTCAAAGTAAACTCCAGTCTTCGTGCAGGAACTAACTACGTTCTCCATGGGATGGAAGTAGCAGAAGAAACTCATGAAGCCAGGAGAGTGAAACCACAGCTGAAGTAACCCCTGTTTTTATTCAGGTGAATATTAATGTTCTTTTAGGTTGTTGCTCAATTCTGTTCCATCATATTCCTCACAGTGGATTAGATTTTCTAGCTGATGACAGTATTTTTTTAAGAAAACTAATGTGTTCAATGCATCCTCTCTGGAAGGCTTGCTTGGTCTAAATATCGATTGGATTTTACTACCAGCCAAGGTCAGAAACTGAAGAGGTTCTTGCAGCAGCAAGCTGTATATTAATCTCAATATCACCTAAAGTACATAAACTGTTATTGGAATTTGATGATCAATTACATCTTTGAAAAGTACTTAGTATGACATTTGTCGGGCTTCCATATTTTGTGTTATACAGTCACACCTGATAGTTCAATAACTGGAAAAATACCAGCAAAGGATCTCCTCAGTTCTTTGTGCAGACAATATCTGCTTTATGAATCCGATTTCTTGCTTTTAGCCACATTAATAGGCATTACCCACCGTTAAAATGTTTTCTTGCTGCCTCCCTTACATTACATCATTAGAGAATATACTGCCTTTACACATATTTAGGCAGACAAACATACAAAGCCTTCTTCCAGAAGACTATTTCTTAATTCCTCATCCTGCAACCTTTACATTTGGAAATACCACCGTCAAATTCCAGTGTACTGACTCAGTCTGTTCCCCTGCCATTAAATGCTCTGCTGCAGCCTGCAGGAATGTGGAGCCACGCAGCATCAGGTAGGGGGATATTTGCACAGCCTGGCTGCAGTGGGGAAGGGTCACTCTCTGTAGCCACAGATTTTTTCCTGTTCTAGATTAAATCAGTGTTGTAGAAGTAAAATCATCAAAACCTATACTTGTGACACCATCCTCAAAAAGTATTTACCAGTCCATTTCCTTCCTCACTTGCTTCCCAAGATAGATTTTCACTGAAGTAAAACCACTTGCAGAAAAGCTTTCCAATAATCGAATCAACACATGGTACTCAGAAGTTACCGTAGTGCAAGACCAAGGCCAGCACAAGGATTCATACACATTGAGGGCAACAGCTCATGTCAGACCTAAAAACTACATTGAAATGAAAGAACAGCTCTCAACACACTCTTAACTTTTCTCTTTTCTCTGTCCACTCGTTATTAAAAGGTGAGGCAGGGCAAAAGACTTACAGAAGTCAATAGATCCTAGGTATCTTTAAAGTTCATGGCTCTATTTAGCAGTCTCAGCCAAAAAGCTGTTCCTCATTCTCTGTTGGTTTAGGGTTTTTGTTTGTTTGTTTGTTTGTTTTAAAATTGAATTTATTTTTTTTTACTTGCACCAGTCTGATATTTCTCTGTTTGTTTTACTTACTAAGAAAGGCGGCCACTCATCAGCAGTGGGAGTAATGCAGAAGCTTTCCTTATTTTAAGCATCATCTGCAATGGCATCATTAAGAAAAAAATCAGCATCGTTAGAACTACAAGGACCTTTCAGTTTTAAGGCACATAAAACATTATAAGTGAACGTATGTGGCATACGCATTGCACCCTCTGAATGCGCTGGAAAGAAAACAGAAAGGAGAGATTTACCAGGCATCACGTTCAGCCATCCAAACATTGCAAACCTCGATTTTGTTGCTGGCTGTATGTAATTTTGAAATGGTTTGTAAATTTAATTGTCCGTGTACTGGGTGCGCGCGGGCCATGCACAATCAACGGCATTGCCAAGACTCTGTTTCTTAGACAAGTAAGTCTAATGTGCTTTATTGAAAGCGAAACACACCCTGAGGCATTTTGGACACAGTAGCAGCCAGGTAGGGTGAGACTCACTGCAGCGAGCACATTTTAGTAGGTCAGAAACGAGTGCTTTTGGGACGTCGGTCACACCAGTTAAACTTTGGAGAAAAGTTATCTGGCTGAGTTACCTGTTGTTACTACTTCTGTGCCTCAGGAGACGAAAATGGAGAATCTCTTCCCCCTCTGCTCCACACTCCCCTTGTGTTATGTAAAAATGATAATTAATGGTGCTGCTCTGTTTTTCGGGCTGATGAGAATCAGCATTCTTCTGGGGATCTTTGCTGTTGATGGGCAGGTACTTAGGTTAGGTGTCATTATAAATCGAGTTCTAGAACACGTCTCCTGCCAGCGTCCTCTTCTATACTTTCTGGGTATTGTAATTTACCTGACTGTGAGTGGGTGTCGCATTAAACTATGTTATATAGCACTCCCGTCTACATCTGACATTTAGAGGATCTTGAGTCTTATAATTAGATGACTTAAATTCACAGGCATTTATGTAGGCTTCCTTAAATACGGACAACAGTTCGAAGAGGAAGAGAAAAACTCTGGGATTTTAGGCTTTTCTACTTAATTCTTAGCTCTACTCATAGTGTGAAGAGGTGCTAATAGGGGCTGTTTCTGCTGGCAAAAAATTTGGGGGTTATCAGTTGCAAAGTCTAACTAAACACCAAAACGGCAGTCAAGAAAATATGCGATCTTCATGGCTGATGCAATGCAAATCTTTGCTCATCTTCTCTTATGCTGCTTTTAAAGCTCATTATTGCTACCACCCACGCACAAAGCAATAACGCCACAGTCTCAGCAGAGAGTGACTGAGACAAGATAGCAACCAGTTGCACATAGATGGTAGCCAGCATGACCATTCACTTGCCAATGAAAAATTAAAATATTCATTAACCAGATTTGCTACAAGTGAAATTTTACAGCTAGAAACTATCCAAATAATATTACGAGTAACAACAGTGACTGTCTATGACTATTGCATCAATGTGATATAGACCCTGTACAAAGACGGATGAGAGAGAGAGCAGTGAAAGAAAAAGGAAAACAACTTAATTATCCATGCAGCGAAACTTATTGTGATTTGAAGACACGATGCCAAGTGCCTGCAATAGTCAAGGGTGGGATTCAGTGGCCCAGATGGTCTCATTGGTTCCCTGACTACATTTTGTATGACCTTCAAGTCTCCTGTTGTCCTTGCCAAGGCCCTAGCCAAAGGCTAACACTGCTTTTCTGGGCACACCAGATGACTGCTCCACTCAGCAATCGCTAAATTAAAGCAGTATGTTCATAAATTAGTGCTTGTTTGGCTTGGGATATTTGATTTTTTTTTTTTTTTCATATTTTCCACTTCTCCGTAAACTCCTATTCCAAAGATTTATGTCAGAGAGGCAATTTTCTTCCCAACAAGAGAGTTATCCTTTTAGTCACAAAAGCAGGTCCCCAGAATCATAGCTTATTGCAGCGGCACAGAAGAATAAGTCAAGAGTTATCACCAAGTATAGCCAATTCAAAAAAAATCATTTTTTTCATTTTGAATTATTTTCCAGCTCCAAATCCAGTTTCTGAGTTACGGTTATGAGACTCTCAGCTCTAGGCTCAGTTCTAACTAAAATTTTCGAGAAATCACAGAACTATTATGTTGAAAAGCCCTCTCAGAAATTAAAGGAAAACATACAACTGTTGAGCTGATGCCTTGGAAATGCACCGTGTAGCCCTCATAAAACCTGTCTCTCATGAAATGTTAGCTCAAACTCACACAAGTACCCAAATCACTCTTTGTTTGTTGCTGACCTGTATCTTTTAAGCTTAACCCTCACTTGCAAAAACCTGAAGGAGTTATATTTGGAGTCTGGATGTTCGTGTACCATTCTACCCTAACTGAACCTAAATAATTTTAAAATATGAGTTGATACGGCTCTTTTTCAGTAAATAGAGATCATTGTGCAATAGAAAATAATGAATTTTATTTCATGATGCTTTGAAGACTGACTTTGAAGACTCACTTGCCTCAAGCTGCCAGGTGAGTTTGCTCGCCCCTCTGGCTCACGAACTGGCTTCTGGTTTGGCTTTGGGTGGGGTGGTATTGGGAGAGGGCAAGCTAATGCTTTGAGGAGCCGGGTATGGGTTTTGCCGAATATTTTCTTAACCAGGCGAGCAGACTTACCTAATTGCTGTAACGTTTCATAGTAAATGACTGGAATAGTTGTTAGGTAATTTCAAGTCAGAATAGCGACACTGAATAGCCCCAGTCCTTGATGGAGGTAGAAAAGGAAACGTGAATCCACCTTTTTTTCTCTGCTAGAGAGGAAAGGGCACAGCTCCCAGTAACCAGTGGAAGGCAGGGAGATGCCAAAGGGATCCTGCTGGGCACTGTTCCCCAAGCACAGCCGTCAGCAGTGCTGGTGGCAGGTGGTGAGGACGGCGAGCGCTGCCAGGGCATCGGGGGAACACTACCCGTGCCGGGGTGAGATGTGTAGCAACAAGAACAGGAGCGCCAGCTTACACCTCTGCTGCAATGCGACGTTGGAAAGTCATGACTTTCGGAAAAAAGAAAGCATTCAAGAAGGATTTAGAATATTAACAGAAAGAGCTAATGGGAAAAATTGCACGGGTGTGGACGAGACACTGGAATTATTAATAAAAGCATCAATTAGCAAGAAGAGCCACCTGTAGAGTGAGAGATGTCATCAGACACCAAGTCAGTTAATTAAGTCCAAAAATTAAACTTGGATAATTCTTCTGTGGATTGCCTATAATGCCTTGTTCATTGGTGAGATCTTCCTTCTGCATTTGAAGTCTGTGGGGAAAATTCTTAGGGATTTCAACAGAAAAGACCTTTTCCTGTGCCTACGGCAGCACCACGGCATTGAGGGGCATTCAAGGGGAAGTTCATTCATATCTAGGGAGCCAGTGTAAGATCTCTGCACCATTTAAATCCAAATGAAACCGTATTTTAAGCACTTTGGCATGACTTGAGTGATGCAAAGGCCTTGTCTTGGGCTTTCTGCCCAGGAGTGAATTTCACCCTCAGTGAATTATTATTATTATTAGACTCCACTTTGAAAAACATGAAGCAAGCAACCCGTGCAGGTAATACTAAAGCAATGGGAAATGCAAAGCCCTAATAGTCTGAAGAATTACAGAAGAATCACTACAGAAACCCTCCTTCCATACTACAGAAGGATACACGGGATGACCCTTGGGTCCTCCCTGATCCCACCACCTGAATGAACTCTTCTTTCATAAATCTCTGATGTATCAGGCATCAGGTATTAACCAGGCACATGTTTATCTCTATTTTTTTTCTTTATCTAATGCAGAATGTTTATTAAATTTTCCCAGTCTCTTACGAGTATTTCCTGAGTCAGAAGCGGCAGTATCCTGCAGATGAGGAGATGGCCTTGTGGCATTTTCCACACTTCACTCATAAAATCAACGGGCTTTTTCTGCTGTGATATATAAGTGCATCACTAAGGACGTTTTTCCTCCTCTGAATTCTCATTCTCCTGACTAAAAAATGCTCTGTTAGCTTTCTTGTCGACCCCTCTTGAACCATTATTGATTCTTTCCAAATGCAGATTTATTTTTACCTTTTATACTGATAAAATGTTTTCAAAAGCACCGTGCTCCTCAGTTTTGAGGTTCTAGTGATTTTTTTTACTGCCTTAAAAGACTTCCTCATGGATTCTTGGTATGTTCTTGGTATGAATCCCAGTTAACAAGTACCCAAAACAGATGGTAACTTTAAGCGTGGGAGCAATCTTCATGAAGTCAATGGCATCCTCATGAGCGTAAAGTTACAGATTCCCTTTAACCATCCCTCAGCTTTGGTGCCTCTCTGTGCTCAAGACAGGGACTGAGTCTCCCTCTCTTCCCCCCACTCCTTTCTCTCCCCCTTCCATTTTTCTTAATAATCTGAAAGTTGTGTTGTGGAGAAAAGGACAGCTGATGTTCACAGTTGATCAAAACCTGGGCTACTTCTGTACATGAGATAAAATCTTGTTTATTTGATAGTCACGGATTCTCATATGAGTGTGTATTCGTTTTTTTGTGGACAACCTTTCTGAATAGCAAAAAGCTGCTGCAACCAGCCATGCCTTCATGGGCATAGGTTAAACTGCAGGAATAAACCAGGAGCTTCTGAACAAAATTCATGTTTTGAGTAATTGTCTACATTTCTCCATCAAAGCAGCGGATGTCTGCTCTTTGCTGGAGGTGGGAGAGAAGAGCAAAATTCAGACCTGTCTTTAATTTCTCAGATACCATGTAAAGTTTTGATGTGTCCTTTCTTCAGATCTCACTACAGACATTCAGATCAGAATTTTCCTTAAGTTTAGTAATGTTCCCGTTTAGACCTTGTCCTTTCATTTGGCTTACAAAAATGTAGGTGGTCATATGTAGGGTGTCCAACAGCTTTTGTGTTGACTTCTCAAAGAAATTTCATGATGTCTGTAATGGGATCAATGGTTAAGACATGAAACCAAACACTACCCTCAGAGCAGAACAGCCTTTACCTCCATTTGTGTTGCCACATGCGTATATCAAAGGGTAGATTTTGGCCTATAATTTATTTACTACCTGTATTTATTTGCAGGTAGTCTTATACTTTATTTCAGGGTCTTGAACCACAGCGTGCAGTAGTACTTGCTGCAAACAATGCTTTCCTTCTGCCTCTTACCCTCACCTCACTTTCAGTTCTCAGTCCGTAAAAATAAAATAAATGCAACGCAGTGTACGGCAATGTGCCTAAAAATTCAAAGGCATTTTTAGCAATGGAAAAAAAAAATTAAACAACTTCAGGTGGCACTTACGGTTCCTAAAAATGCAAGTATCAACTGGTAAGTTTTTTGAAAATTGAATATAAAATCATAGAGAAATGCTTTATTTGATTCTCTGTTTATGGGAAATTCATTTTATTTGACTTTTTTATTTGTAATATCAACTATATTGCAGAGCAGAGTTTCTAGGTGCTCCCTTATGGTACCATTCTTCTAAATTATTAATGCCGTACTGTTGATATATTGTCAGCCTTGTACATACATTCTATGAAAATGAGTTTTACAGTAGGCTGGGATTTATAACAAAGCTTGACATATGCAGCTAATTCACCTAGACAGTCTTGTCAGTTTTAGGTTCATAAATAATTGATACTCGGGGCTTGGAGTTCAGCTACTGTTAGTGCTCCAGCTGTTAAATTTCAGCAGCATAATGGATGAATATTTGTTTATAATTTCTGTACATGGACCTGATGTCAGATCCCCGGTCTCATTTACATAGGTAGATTGAGATGTTGGAAGCGTAATGAGCATATGAAGATGATGAATTGTTTTCCTCAGTGCTGGTGCGTTTCTGTAAATGTTTGATTAGTTTTGAATGGATTACTGTTAGATTATCTGGTTCAGGGGTTAAAGTGAGCAGCTCTTTGCTCCCAAAGCTTTCGTGATCCCTTGCTGACAGATTTTAAAATTCATACAGTGATATTAGTGCTGCAAAAGCTAGGGGTATTCTTTGCAACAGATGTTTAGTAATTAAACATACGGTTTCCCTGTTTGGAAGTTGCTCGGGAAATTTAAATCAGAATGATTTGTTTACTGTAGTTTGAGGGAATTACAATTTCTAAAAAATAATATACTTTTGCCCCTAAAGTGCTGGAGTTTTTCCCCCAGTGACGCCAATTAAAAATGAGCAAAACACACACATACCCTCACAATAATTCAGATGTTTAACGCCTTGGTAGACAGATGCAAAGTTATTAAAAGCAGAGGTTCTTCTCATTTTCTCCTTTGGTAAATTAGCGAGCAATACTCGGGAAAACATTTTCAACCGGGCGCCCCAAGCAGAGGGGCTGAAATAAAGCGGATTTTCAACCACACTTTTCTTCTGAAGCTGAGCGGGGAGAAGCTGTGGGATGCGGACACGTGTGTTCCACACAATTCCCGATGACGCAAAGAGCGTGAGCGAGGAAGGGAGGGGGGTGCACGAAGGAAATGACGTTGGAGAAGCACAGAATAAATTAAAACGAGACGTTCCTTTCACATCACAAGACTTGGCATGTGTCGCGCGGCTAAGGGGACAGCACATCGGAGCAGAAAACAGTGGGGAGAGGGCTGGGTCTGGCTCGCTGCGGGTGTATATGAAGATGGGAGGAAGAGGAGTGGGTCATCCCGTCATCCCACGTGTTTCTCCCAGCCGCGGTGACGCAGGGGATGATGCGGAAAGCGAGCTATGGGGAGGAAAAGCCTTGCCGCCGCCGCCTCTGACCCTTCTCACTCAAACGCAGCCCTTTATAGTCCTGTTTTACGCCCGTTCCCCCCGCGCCACCCTCCGAGCGAGCGGCCCTCCGACGAGAGGGTCTGGCGGAGCAGCTACTTAACGAAAAGATTTAGTGGCCGCAGCTCCGCGGAGCCGAGTTCCCCCGCTCGCCGCCGCCGCCGCCGCCACGCTGCATTTTGTCAGCCCCGTGTACAGTTCCCCCGGCTTGTCTGGCAATCATGTTAGTGATTATATGGGTAATGAAACACGTGCTCTTTTTGTCTGTGGCTCTGATTAATCTGCTTTCTATTTAGCCGTGATTTATGGTGCTCAACTGTTGAGGTGAGCGCTGGCCCATCAGTTCCATAGCCTATTACGGGCGCCGCGATGGCGAAATGCCTGCGAGGCTTGAACTGTTTCTTGACAGCCAGGCTTCCCGCTACATTCCCTCCAATCTGTTTTGCTTCCTGGTGTGACCTT
The DNA here is from genome assembly GCF_964199755.1 of Larus michahellis. NCBI lineage: Eukaryota > Metazoa > Chordata > Aves > Charadriiformes > Laridae > Larus > Larus michahellis. The sequence goes on from NC_133901.1 coordinate 69,043,654, forward strand.
TCATACAGTAAAATACATTAGTTGAATAGCACAGTCTCATTAAAAGAGTGAATTAACCGAAGAGTCTTTTTAACTAAATGACAGCCAAAGGACTGAGTGCTAATAGCCACGGGCAGTTAGAAACTTAACTCATGAATCAGGCTGTTAATACTGCTCGGTGCCTGAAGCGCTAAGGGCACCACACTCTCTGCTTGCTCTCATAAGAAGAAAAGCTCATTACTTTCCTCCTGATGGGAGAGAAAGAGTGAGCGAGCAATAATAAAGCTTGAATTTTTCAATACTGTTAAAAATGGGGCTGACAGATTGCCGACAATAGGAGCAACGGGCTAGACACTGCAACGAGAGCCACTGAATTAGCAATACCATATATCATACAATCTAATTAAATCAACCCGAAGAATGAAATTAGTTTTCTGTGAGTGAAATGGCCTTTGAAAGAGCGCTATTAAATGAACTGTAGAGCATTAATTAAATAATTCACAGTGAGGGATTTTGCATTTATACAAAAATTGTGCACTTAATTGTCCATGCTGTATTACAGATTTGGCCTTATGTTAACAATGTGTCTAAAGCACACTTATTGGAGCATATCAGGAACAGCTTAACATAAATGCAGCTTATAAAGTTTTAAGGATTGTCAAAGAAATCGAAGAAAAGAAGGACACGATAATAAAAAATACACACAGAGTTAACAACTTTTCCACATTAATCCTGCGCACGTGTGACAACTTGTTACGTTTTTGCTTTCCCCAGTGGAATGGCACTAGGGCTTCTGATTTTTAAATAAGCAAAAATTCCAACTTCTCATGATTTAGCAAAAAGAAGTATCTTTAAATCGCCTAAAAAGAACATACGCATGAAAATAGCTGGGAAAAAATAGTATATTTTGCTTTGGAAGAAGAAAACAGAAAGTCTTTGGTCTCCAAGTTTTCAGTACGATGAACAACGAAAAAATAAATAACGGGCAGGGAATCAATTTAAATTTTTATTTTAAATTGTCACCATTTCGAAATGAAAAACTTTGGTTTGGAAACCATGAGAATGAAACATTTTTTTAAAAATCTGTCATTTGGGTAGGGGGGTTGAAACTAATTATAAAATTTGATGTTGTTTTTGTCTCTCCAAATCTTGATGTTTTCATCAATATACTGTGCCTTGACACTAACATTACACTCAATGTTATGCCACGTCCCTCCAAAGAGAAGCTTTGGCTGTCAAATATACTCGACAATATGTAGCTGTATTAAATACAATATTACGAACATCAATAGCTTATCTATCACTTTCTCTACCCCCTTTTATTTTCATAAATCTGTGATATTACTCTAAAATGTGAAAAAATGTACCCTTCCATTTGGAGACTTGCATAAGAATGTAAGAACGTGTAGGGCGTTGGGTTTTTAAGATGTTGGTCCTAAGTCTTGTTCTTTTTCATTCTTGCAAATATCAGAAAAATGCGAATATTGAAATTTTATAAAAACGCAGAAAATTAGAGTGTACTTCTTCCCAATGCTTGTAAAACCGGGCTTACATTGCTCAATAGTTCATTTATTTCAGTTTATTTGTGTATTATTGTATTTGCTTTTTTAATTTATTTTATTTTTGCGTTTGATTTCGGAAAAGAGCAAGTGAAATCCAGTACTCTGATGCTCCCAATGGCTGCCACTTCAAAAGTGTATGGGTAAATGAAAATATACTTCAGTTATACTGAGATCCAATCAAATTCACTTCCCAAATTAAAACATAAGAAACCTGGAGAGTTATTGTCATACTCTCTATCTTCTTGTCAGCCTCAGATTTTATCATCCATTTCCTCAACGGGAAAAACTTTGTGTTCAAGTAGTCATTTATTAATAGTGTAACTTTGAAGATGGTAAGAAAATTGTGATATTTGGTGGAGCCATGGTAGGCAACATCTATGCCTGGCTAGCTAGTCTTAAACAGAAGATGGAGGGGATTGAATTAAATGGCTTATAATATTTTAAAGCTTGTTCCTGTCTTTGGTTCAACTTTGAGAGCAAATTCCTGTGAAGGGTGAGGTGGGCACTCACAAGGTGTAATGAGAACCTGGAAGGTGGATATAGGGCACGTTAAGTACTCACCGTCTGACACAGAGCTGTCAGAAGGAAATTTCCGAATAGGAAGCGGACAGAAATAGTGATTAGCATCTTGAGGCTGTACATTGTAATGTACAGGAAGAGTTGTTATGACCTTTCTTATTGTCAGCAATGGGAGAGCAGCAGAAGGGTTGCACAGCAACTGCAACTCGTATAGTAGCCACGAAACGCCAGGTCAGATTTACTGTCCTGATTTACAGCTTCCTTACCTTCAGTATTGTACGCTTTTATGCAAGGCAATGGCCTATGCTGACGGAGATGGCTACGAGCACCTGTGTCCCCTGGGTGGATGCAGAAGTTCTGCCTCCGATGTCTCTGTAAGGTGAAAGGGAGAACCACAACTATGCCAAAACCCAGGGGATCGTCATCACGTAGGCGAATTCTCATAGTCACTGTCCATAAGGTGCTAACACGATCTACGTGTCTCAGTTTTGAAAGAGTTTGAGGTGCAATATTTCACTCCTATGTCCACCCCGCAAATTAGGAATTAGGCTGAGAACTCGCATCCTGAGAACCGTCAGCAGTACGAACTGGTGATGCCCAGTGAAGTCAAAGACAGCAGGGCTGACAGGCACATGTCCTCTCACGGGTACAGATGCGTGGCAGCTATCCTAAATTGTTTAACGGGGCTCATTCTCAAATTTACACAAGGCTGTAATTTCTTCTGCTGCTCCAGCTCATGCTGCCTAGCTTTTCACTGAAAATATTTTCTTAAATGACACTGAAAGGCTCCGGTGACAAATCATTGTAGTCCCGTATTTCCATTTATTTTATTCTGAGATGTGGTATTGATACAAAACCATCGTGAACCTGTTAATGATATTTCATGTGCAGTAATGTCAAACTATTCAATCAGTCGCATCATTACCTTTCATATTAAGCATATTTAGTTTATTCAGTCGTAACAAAGCATTTCTAGCACTAAAGGTTTCTTTTCTCCCAAGTATTCGCTCATTTCAATTTCATTTCATATCATCTCTAAAAATGTATCTTTTGTCTTGATTTTAGATGAAAGGCGAAGGAACAAAATGCTTTATTACCTAACCGAGAAAAACTGCAGATTTGTTCCTCAAAATAGGCAACAAAATATTTGGGCTACTTCATAGAAGGCTGTGCTTTTCAGGTATTTCCTTTAGAAATTTCATGAAGGTTTTGAAGGGCTGGAGACATCTGCAAAATTGGCGGAAATGCCAATTAGGTCTCTGAGTCACGCCACTGGCAAGGCAAGATACAGTTGCAAGTTTGAAAATAATGCTGTGTTTGACCTTAGCAAAGGGACTAAGGAGCATGGAAATAACTTTATAAGTACATATGTATGTATTGAACTACTGTATGGGACTTACTTGGTATTGTTTTGGCACAAAAAGGAAATAAAACCCCTTCTTTGACATGCAGCCTCTCGCTGCATGAATCTGTAAACTGCCCCGAACTTCTCTGTGATGGTCTGAGGGTGGTATGGTGGGGGAGAGTAATTAACGCAGAACCCCTCTTCTCCTTGGCACCCCGACCACTGGGGCTGGGGCCATGTTTGGCAGAGCACCCAACGTGGGGAGTGAGCCAAAACAGAAGAGGTAGCAGCTTTGCTTTTCAGCCAAGGCTTCATACAAACATTGCTTCTAACAGAACATCTAGATGTCCCCTTCCCATTCCACTTTTTGGGCTGCCCATCTTGACAAAAGAGCTCAAAGGGCAGAAAACCAAATGAAGAGCTGCTCTACCTAATACTCTCCAGCAGTGTGGACTTTACCGCTGCAGTCAAAGGAGTTTCACCGGAGGGAATGCTGTCTTCGGCATCACTCCATAACAGGACACCTCACTCAGGGAGCAACAGTGAGGAAACAGCTGAGATGCCTGAATAGACAAACTAAAATACGAGCAAACATGGAATTGCCACTGGCATTTAGAAATGCTTCAAATACATTTACAAATATTTCATTCTTTATTACATTATATTTCGTTGTTCTACTGCATCATTTGGTTTTCCTTGGTTCCAAACTGTGACTGGAAGAATTATGTGGAAGAATTACAGAGATCGCGAGAAGCTCAGCACCGCACAAATGAAAAGGCATCGTGCAAACAGAGTAAGAGAGTAATACACTTATCCAGCCTGTCCCAACAATCCAGGTTTCGAAAAAGACAGATCATAAGGAGAAAAGACCAAATACTGGGAAAACGAGGAAGATGATGTAAAAAATTTAGGTGTTCTGTGAAATTGTGTTTTTGAAGCAGCTGTGCAGATTCGGGTATACAGCATGGAAACAGCAACCCTTGGATTTTTAAACTTCACTTCAGTTATGAGGCCTTACGAGGATTGGTAAATGCAAAAACCGCTAATACACTCATTATAAATTTAAATTTAAACAAAAGAAATTTAAAGAAAAGTAAGGCACACTCAACAGTAAGAAAGTTCTGAACAAAGAAGTTTGATTACTCCTCAGACAAGTGTCTGACTTTCTGTGGTTCATCTAAATTTAAGTCTGTCGGGCTGTGCCTCTTGCCTCAGGGAAGCAGGGAGAGGATTGGCGTTGCACACATTTATTGCTGCTTCTGCTTAATATCAACATCCAAGACAGTCATCATTCAAACCAAAATGAAGTTCCAAAAGATTTTGGTACAACTGAAAGAGCCAGAGTTTTATGGCTCTGTCCCTTACCTATTGCATTATCTATAAACTATGCCTTGTTGGAAATGAATTGCTAGTCAGCATGGCATAGGACCAGTGTGTTATATATCAATATATAATGTAAGAATGTGTCATTCAATATGCTGCAAAACTTGGTATTAAGAATTAATCATTCCCCTTCTTGAGCAGCCTCTTCAATGCACTCCAAAAAGTTGCCCTTTCTGAAAATATTCCCAGTCAGGAAAACCATCTACTCTAGTAGGGTCTGGGTCGGAAGAAAACTAATTACAGAATTTTAATACAGAGTTCAGCATGCCTTAGAAACAACTTTGTCCTCTTACCAACCTTGGAGACTCCTTGCTGCATCAGACCAGTGGTCCACTTTGCCCACTAATCAGAGAGCAGCAATAGGAGATGCTCCTCAGGGGAGGGTGTGGAGGTTGGGCCACTATCTGCAGTCCACTGCCCTCCTATTTATCCCGCTTTTACACCCACTGGATTAGGGATGTCACAAGGTACGCCACTACCAACTTTCATTAGTGTTTACGCATGAGTTTGTCGTCCATGAGTTTGCCTAATGCCTTTCTGATCCTGCTGCTGCTCTCTTTCTCCACAATCTCCTACAGAGAGGAATTCCAGAAGGTCACTACCCACTATAGGCTGTCTTGTATTCTATTTAAACAGATCTACTAGTTTCAAAGAATTCCCCCTTCTGTTGCCGCGAGATTTGTTAACTGTCCATTGTACACTCACCCTACCCATTGCCTTCATGATTTTGCAAGCTTCAGTCCTACTGCCACCATCAAATCCTTACAAACGTGATAGATCTCTCTCCGTTTCCCCTCTTACATAGCCCTCTCCTTCCACGTGTCCTACAAGGCATTTGACCCATTGGGATTAGCCTATAAGTGGATCTTCTAACAAGGCAAGCGGAGAGGCCTGGTGTAGAAGCTCTGGGAATGCGCTGGTATGACCATCTCTTGTTGTGCGAGTCCAAGGACAGGGTAGAAACAGACAACTAATGTAGTGACTTTGTCACACAGCCTATGTGGTCTCTTCTCCTGAAGGGGCCAGAGTAGGAGATGTGCAGAAGTTCACCGCTAGCCTTCAGAAGTTTCTGTGTCGTCCTTAAGTGATTTGTTAACACAGCTCTGTGAGAAAAACAGGAAAAACAGTGTCTGTGCTCTCAGAAAGAGGCATGAGATTTCAAGATAAAATATAGGAATGGACATGTATCATCTAGGACATCTGCCAACCACCATGACCAGAAAACAGGAAGCTACAGACACAGCTCATTTAGAGAGGATCTGAACCAAGTGGAAGAGCTAATGTCCTGAGCCATTACTAAGTAGTCAAACGTCTGCTTAGGTTCCCTGAGTGAGACGAAAATAAAAATCAGTACAGGTATGATGAGACCACTAAGAAAATTTGACTTACAGATACTCGTGTTCATTCACTGGGTGCATTTTTCGTAAATGAACACTAATCTTGGGAAAACATCTCTTCATCAGGTGTCCTAGCTGATTGCATCTCGGACAATAACCTCATATGAATAAATGACTTGACAAAGGCCCCCTCTGTGCATCTAGTTTTATCTACCAATAATTTTTATCACTTTCCATCAATGTTTTGGCTCTTTGAGGAATTCAGCCTATAATAAATGTGTTGCAGATGTTCTAACAAGAAAAGAACAGATGCAAGTTTAGTGAATATTGAGTTTTAAACTTGTCTCGCAGTGATTTGTGGCTGTGTCACGGCAAATATTTTTCAATGTCATTGCCTAAGCCCTGGCTGTCACTAACATGGTCAGCTGGGGAATAGAAGGCCTAACACTATGATCTCGGTATTAATGGGAGCTGTTGAGAATGGCAAAGGTGATAAAGTATTGTTTAGTTATTGGTGCCATACTTTTGCTGCAGGACATTATTATAAAACGTTGTGGGTTTTGTCAGATTTCAATCACCTATCCAATAACATATTTAGAAACTTCCTGCAGAGAGTCCTGCAAAAACCATCTTTGAGGGTTTTTGTTTGTTTGTTTGTTTTTATTGGGTTTCTTTGGTTTTAAACCGTGACTAGAACTACGTAAACTTAACGTCTTCAATAAAAAAGAAGATTTAAGACTGTCTCTGATGTACAGTTTATTCTTTTGCAGTTTAGCTGTAGTTATTTTTATGCAAATGTTTTAGGTTCAGTGCTTAACTCAAACTGAAAAAAATATGTCCCTGTGCCCTGGGATGGATCGGTAACTACTAAAGGGAATAGAGTTCTGCTTATATTCTAGACCTCTGGATATCTGGTAGGCTATCCTTCCTCTTGGTGCGCATGTATATTTTATACTAATGTTAATGGAAGTTGCGTGTGGGTATTCAAGAGAGAGAGCATACCCCATTTGGTAGGTAAAATTATGTGTCGCACTTTTTCATTATTCCCTAGACCAGTACAAGGAGAAATAGAGATATAAGATTTATAAAGCTTCTACAATATCCTGTTTTGCCAAATTGTATTCCAGCAAGGGCATGACAGGATTACTTACCTCACCCTTGACACCAGAAGAACACAAATTAATGGCTCGCTGTCATTGTCATTAAGAGTAGCCGTGCATGTTTTTACGTTACGATTTAAATTACCCGAAATTCAAGCTTTTATTGATGGCCAAGATTGCCTGATTTTAAACCTTGAGATGAACACATTCACTGTTACTTTAAATGAGGTACAGTACCTCTTTATAAAAAAAGAATATAAAATTAGATTAGGAGAGTTTATATAGCTTTTAAATATCAAGCTGTCAGGATTTGTGCAGGTGGAAATATTATAATCGAAGAATGGTGAAGAAAGAGTTTATATTAGAGAGAGGATTTTCAAGTAAATTCGTACCAAGTAGAATATAATGGAGACAGGCTTTTTGCCAGTGCTTTGGCTCTGCTGACCTCCATTTGCAGCAGAGATTAGCTTGATAAAGCCGACACAACCTCAATAAAACACTAACAATGGAAAGAAGTAAATAGAAATCATATTAAGCAGCAGCAATATTGCATGAATTGAAACAAAAATTTAGGCATAATAGCCTTGGTGGGTTTTAATATTGTTCCCAATCGCATCACAATATGAATCATATCATAGTGATTCTAAATAACATTTATCATCTTTAAATCTTCTCTCCTAGTAGACGACTCACATTATTTGAGAGGTTTTTTTTTTTTTTTTGAAGAGTTCATACATAATTAAACATGCTGGAAGCAAAGGGTACAAAATACCTTGAGAAAAAGCAACTTTGTGTTATATGTTCAATTAAGTGCAACAATTCCATATTTATTGTTATTTCGCTACCTTCCAGAAGTTAAATGAATAGAATAATAGAATGGTATTGCAGAACAAAACTCAAATAAATCTAGACGGGAAATTTTATTCAGTTTTCAATTACTGTGGCATTGCTGAATTCTGGGTACAATCTGTAGAGCATGACAAAACGGAAAAAAGATTGGTCAAAAATGCATTTTTAGGGGATTAGAGGCTAAATATAACAGAAAGATAGTTCAATTCATTTTGTCAGAAAATTATCTGTCCACAGGACTATATCTTCATTTACAAGGAAAAAGGTTAATCCATCATGTGGATGGACTTCTCTCTTCACCATGGGACTCTGGGGTTCAAGTTGTAGGGGTCCACTTTTCAGTGCATCAGGACAGACTTTAAGTAGGCTTGGAAGACTCCTGGCTCAAAGGGAAGAGGTATGAGATAATGTCAAACCCCCAAATTGTCACAATCCCAGCTCCAAAATATGGATCATCAAAGTGTTTCTCAGTACTTGGCTCGCCTGAAAACTCCTGCTTTCTCCAGGCACCCAACTGCCCAGGACTAAACACCCAGCATCGCTAAAAGCTCAGTGTTGCCTTTAAGCTCGGGGAAGATCAATAAACTAAGTAGAATCCCGCAGAATTTATACGTCATATGGGAGTCTGGTGGTTTGATCGGAGCACATCCTATGCAAGAAGTTTTGTACAAACATCGGAAACAATAAATGACTGTAACGGTGATTGATAGAGACGCATTCACTTCAATTCATGTGAAAAGCCATCTCATTGCTGAGAAGACACCAATCTGTATCTCCTTGAATAATAAAGTCATCTTCTTTATTCACTGACGGACAGAGCTATTTAGGAGGACTGAACTGCAAACATTGACATTGAGGGCAACATCTTGGAAGCGAAGCAGGAGTTCAAATGGTTTTAGTAAGATGACGCGTCTGAATCAGGGCCTTGCAGACGGGATGCCCAACAACTACCCCTTTTCTCTTGTGCCTTGTGGGAAGCAGCTTGCTCAGGTGCCTGACTTCAGGACAGAGCTCACGGATGTGGACCCCGCATAGGGAAAGGAATTTAAATCTATAGGATGGATAAGGAACAAACCTTTGTGTGTCCTGCTGGCTGGCCAATACACCTTCCTGTTCTGCAGGTGGTTTTTGTAAGTCCCGGTCAGATAAGTATTTTCTTATTGTACAGAAAGCTTGCTTGGATGCCCCATGCACAGCTCTAGGTTCCTCTTGATGGCAGGATATCAGAAGATTTTTGCAGATGGGCTCCTTAACAGTTCTTTTTGAATGCTTTGGACATCAATAGTGACCTGGTGATAGCTGACATGAATTGAAAAATGAGAAACGTAGGATCTTTATCCATTTAATATCATGAAGTCTGATACTGACTCTACCTAACCTAGATGAAACAGACAGCGCAGTCTGTCATCTGCAATCAATTTATCATCTTTCACAGCCTAGGTCTAGTTGCTTAAATAACCAAGTTAACTAACTAAAAGGTTGTTTCAGAGGTCCTAAATAGGGGCCTATCTTTAGACACACAATTTTAATAAGTGAGCTGTGTTTGTTCCAGAACATGTCAAAAATACAAGTTATATGGAGTTATACAAGTCATATAAAGCAAAAATACAGCAGCATTTCTGTACTGCAAACTGCAGGCACACGTGACAACTCAGGAGTGGTCACGTGGCATTCAGTATGAAAAAATACATTGGTCATCTACACCACATATTTTATGGTAGGGCATGATTTCATACTATAAAATGTTTAAAGATAGATTAATCTATTTGGAACAGAAGTTAATAAAGATAAAATGCGACAAGTCAATGAAGTGAACAATTAGATGACATGGAGCTAATTAGGATTTAGTAATTAGCCATGAGAATAAGTTAAATTTCTGCTCAGAGGGCTAATTATCAAAAAGTGAATCTCCTATTTTACATATATTGTGTAGGTCTAGATAGAAAA